>NW_008360317.1:5973474-6015140 GCF_000622305.1 Nannospalax galili | reverse complement strand
GTATAACCTATCTGGCATTGGTGCTTATTATGTAGCCTTTAGCTATATATATGGACTCTTAAAAAATTGTATTGGCCCCTTTATTCTTTGGTTATACTTTCCTTTTGAGAGTTTAAGGCCATACAGTTGGCCCAGATAAACCAATTTATTTTTACTCTTAAGGTAGTTTAAGGATCTGTTCCTTAGGAGTCACATGGGCTTGGGAAGAGCCTTTTTTTTTTTTTTTTTTTTTTTTTTTTTTTAACCAGTTCTGTCAGAACCTGTGAGTTTTAAAACCAGAAAGGCCTGACTTCTTTGTTTTCTTTAAATCGTGTTTAAAAGCATAGCTACCCATGTTTAGCTACTCGTGTTTAGCTCACGTGTCTCTATCCATCCTTTAATACACAAGACGAAATATATCACTTAACATTTCTACATTTTGCTCATAATCTCATTGACTGAACCCACTGTTTACGAGGCACATTTTTGCGTTCCTCGGGACTGAAGTGAAAGTTTTGCTAAGCTTTCTGCCATAGCATTGCGCAAATCCTTTTCTCTGGCTTCCAGTAGCTATTTCCTCAATCTTCTAGTGCTAGTAACAATTCTTGAACTCTGGCAGCCTTGGCCTCTTGTAGTACTGATATCATAGGTTTGCCTTTTTTTTTTTTTTTAACCCTCCTGGGAATCAAACTGTTAAATGCTGAAGTCTATCCCCAGTCTAGGTGTTTAAGTTTCTCTTTTTTAGTGTGTGTGTGTGTGTGTGTGTGTGTGTGTGTGTGTATGTGTACCACAGCGCATGTATATATATGTCATAGGACAGCTTCTGGGAATCAATTTTCTCCTTCCACCATGTGGGTCCCAGGAATTGAACTCAGGTCATCTGTTGACAGCAACTGCCTTTATCCACTGAGCCATCTCACTGGTCCAGTGTTTAAGTTTTTAATGTCACTCTGACTCCTAGTGCCAACTCCAATTCTGATTATCTATTGCTGTGTTAGATACCATCCCTAAACTTAGTGTCTTGAAATAATATTTTAAAAAATTGTTACTAGGGATTGAACCAAGGGCCTTTTACATGCTAGAGCACATACTCTACCACTGAACTATACCACCCACCCCTTGTAATATAAAATTAAGTAGCCTTATTCTATGAGTTGGCTTTTTACAGGTGAGTGGCACTCACTGGGGTCCTTCATGTGATTGCATTTAGACACTGAATGATGCTTGAGATTTGATGTTGCTGTAATGTAAGGTAGAGAGAGAAAAGGATAGAGAAGAAGCTCTGGTCCAGTAATATCTTGAGGGATAAGAATGCCTGATTAATGAATTTGAACCCCATTACATAGTCAATAGAAATTTCTCTAAGACTGAGCAGGAAAGTGAGTCAATTAGATATTTCACCAGAAAAGCCATAGGCAGCAGTGTGGGTAAGGGACAGGAGGGAGGCCAGAGAGGAGGCTGACTGGAAAGCATGAAGGGAGGAAGGCGTTGAAGGGGGTTTGGGAACCGGATGCGACAACAACTTGTAAGGCAGAGAATGATGTTAGCCTCAGGTGAGACCGTCTGTTCTGGGTACCTTCCATTGGAAGGTAAGGACCCAGCAGCCCTGGCTCTTTCTGAAGTGCCCTGGCTAGAGCTCAGACAGCTGACGTTCTAGGATTCTTCAGAAATTGGTTAGGAACTATACTTAATCATCATCCTAGAGCTGTATCTCCTTGCTAAATCCCAGAGGACGGTGCTGAGGGTGAGAGGCCATGCCACTCTCATGTCCTTGCAACGGCTTACGCTTAGCTCTCTCCTCTGTCTTCTGCCTTGACTCCACTGCTCCCTGCTTGGACCAGTCCTCCCGCTGCCTGGGACACTCCTTTCCTTTCTCATTCTTTCTGCCTGTTCTAGACTGCCTTCTGCTGCTCTGTACTTCTGCATCACCCCACCTGCCCTGGCACCCCTATGAATGTAGCTCCTCCCCTCCCGCATTGCATGCTGGGTTCCTCAGAGTTCAAGGCTCAGGCCCCTAGATGCGATGCACAGTTGTGCCCTGTACTCTCCTTGGGGCGTGTATTTTAAACTCAGATGCTCCAGTTCTTTTCCATTCCAATGACTCTTGTGCTAGCTAGGACTGGATTTGACTGAAGGTTGCTTACGACTGTGGACATATCTGTGGCCAGCAAGGCATCATTACGACTCTAAGGGAAAGAGCCTCATTTTGCCATGCTGCTCTGCCATGTAAACACAGACTTTTATTTCATGGCACACAATGACTTCCTCAGCTCCAGCGTTTGCAACCACATTTCTGCCAGCAAAAAAGGACAAAGCAGAAAAACGGGCACACTTTCCTTTAACGCTACCTTGTGGAATCTATATATCACACTTACTGTTTTTCATTGACTAATTTAGTTAGGTGACCATTTTAGTTCAAGCTTAGCTGGCATAGGTGTCCAACTAAAAAATTACATATTCTTGCTTCAAAATAGAAAAGGAAGTGGGTGGATATTAGAGGATATATGGTAGTGGGGGGTTTTGTTGTTGTTTTTCTTTTTTCGAGACAGGGTCTCACTATGTAGCCCTGGCTGGTCTAGAACTCACAGAGATCCACCTGCCTCTGCTTCCTGAGTGCTGGGATTAAAGACTTGTGCCACATGCCCAGGCATATGGTATTTTTTCCTACATCTCCAAAATCTACATGCCAGGTCTCACTCTTCCCCTGGTACTCTAGCATCCAAAGTCGTCCTGAACCCAAGTGTTCAAGACAGAGCTGGTAAGCTCTCCCTCCCTTTTTTCCACTTCCAGGGTTCCTTTCTGTAGTGAAGGACACCCCAGTTTATCTAGCTGTTCAACCCAGAAACCTAGTGGCTAACCATCTTAAAAAAAGAAAGTAATCTGGGTATGGTGGCATGTACCTTTAATCCCAGCACTCAGGAGGCAGGTAGGCAGATCTCTGTGAGATGGAGGCCAGCCTGGTCTATATACATAGTGAGTTCCAAGTCAGCTGGGGCTACAGGGAGATCCTGTCTCAAAAAAGACCAAAAGAAAAGGAAAAGAAAGCAAGACATCATTCATAAACAGCTGTCACAGTTTAGGTCTGAAATGTCTCCACAGGCTCATATATTTGAACACATGGTCACCAGTTGGTGGCATAGTTTTGAGAGGCTGTGGAAATTCTGAGGTGTGGCTAACAGAGACAGTCTTCTGGGGATAGACTTTTGAGGGTTATAGCCCAGCTTTGCTTTCTACCTGAGCTCTTTGCTTCTTTATCCACCAAGATGCAACCAGCCGCTGCCTCACTGTTACACTACTACAGAGCCGCCTCAACCATCATGCCTTCCCCATCATGATGGAGCATGTGCCCTGAAACTGTGGGCCAAAATAAAACTTTTCTACCTTAAGTTGCTTTGCTCGGGTGTTTTTGTCACAGGGATGAGAAAAGTAACTAATACAACATCCTTGCTGTGACTGATTGGTTCAGAAAGAGTTAAAGCCCTGACCCACTGCCTTTGGGCTTTACCCTTTCCTGTCCATTGACTGATGGGATGTGAAAGTCTACTTGTTAAGCCTTGATTTGCGAGTTGTCCTTGTGCTGGGTATCAAGAAGAGCTGCTCGCATGGAGCCACAGGTCTGGAATGAGGTACTTGGAAATTGCCTGAGCTTCGCTGGCAGCCTGCAGCAGAAATGCCCCAGTAAGCTACAGGTCTGGTGAGAAGGAAGTGACTGTTGTACCCCCTGAGAATCGAGTTGGTATTCAGCATTACATGGAAATTTAATTGATGGTGAATGCAACTATCCTGTATTTTCATATCTGCTCATCTCCCAGGAGTGGGAATCCAATCTGCTCTGTATCTAAGTTACCATCATCCAGTCCAGGGTGCCACCACTTCTTACTGGACTACTGTGGTAGCTTTCTGAGCTTGCAGTTTCCTCCCTGGCCATTTGGCATTCAGCTCCCTGTGCAGGAGTCAGATTGAACTTTGGAAAAAGCCTATCTCATTTATTACAGAGATGGCCCTAAGTGTGACTTGGGCCCAGGTCGTTCTGTACCCTTACTTACGGATAGATAAAGAGGAATGGTTTCCAATGTGCAGGCCCACTACCCCATTTGGCTGTGCTAACACTGCAATTATTCCACAGAGAAGGGAATTTACTAAGTGATGAGCTGATCAGTTAGGGGAAAGTTTGAGGGTATGCAACAAAAGATGCTACCATGCCTGCCAGGCAGATGAAAAGATAGGCAGCCAGACACATGTTCCCCAGCCCAGGCTGCCATTAGGCAGTATGCTTCCAAGCAGGTCTAGATGGTCTACGTGTGCTGGCTGGGTGTTCTCAAAGTTATAGACAGTCCATGTCTTCTTACTCTTTTTTTTTTTAAAAAAAAAAATGTGTATGAGCATATTGTCTGCATGTATGTGAGTGCACCGTGCTGTGCAATGCCATGGAGGTCAGAAGAGGGTGTCAGATTCCCCTGGAACTGGAGTTAAGAACAGTTCAGAGTCTCCATGTGGGGGCTGGGAATCGAATCTGGGTCCTCTGTGACAGCAGTCAATGCTCCTCACCACTGAGCCTTTTCTCCACCGAGCCATTTCTCCAGCGCTGGCTTCTTACTCTTATGAATCAGGTGTAACAGTCTGCAGGTGTAGACTGGGTTCTCTCCAGCAGCTGCGGACCCTGTGTGCTGACTGTATGTTCTCCAACAGATGTAGATTGAGTGTGTTGACTGTGTGCTTTCCAACAGGTGTAGACACTGTGTGCTGCATATGTTTTCTCCAGCAGGTGTAGACACTGTGTACTGTGTGCTTTCCAGCTGCGTAGACACTGTGTGCTGATTCTGTGCTCCAACTGTGTGGACACCATGTGCTGGCTGTATGCTCTTTATCAGGTGTAGACACTGTGTACTGATTGTGTGCTCTCTAGTTGTACAGACACTATGCATGTTGACTCTGCTCTCCAGCAGGTGTAGACACTGTGCTGCCTGGGTTCTGTCTCACATGTGTAGGCACCTATGGCTATTGCCCACTCCTCCATGGAGTTTTCATACCCTCTGTCTTGGAGTGTGGGCAGCCTCTCCAGGCCTCCTCTTCCCTTCTCTTTTTTTGTCTGGTTCAAGAAGGCAGGCTACCTCAGTGCTCATCCCCCCAGTCTGCTTCCTCCCTTCCCTGACACGTACCAAAGTATGAACTTCTCGCCCTGCTTCTCTGGGCTTTTGCCTTTGATTTACTGAAAGCGCTTGTTTTTACAATCCAGAGCTTTCTCTTTCTCTTGCCATTATTTCTGAAGATTAACTCAGTAGTGGAACTTTGACCCTTCCTTTGTCTTTGCTCTCCAGGAAAACACAGTCTTAATTTTCCTCCAGAACAGATCTCTTCCCTTTGGAGTACAAAAGAGCAGCACTGCCATCTACAAATACACATTAGCCCGTTTCAGAGCGTGGTAGTAGCAGGACTATCTTCAGCTTGAAGCTTGTTGATGGCTTCCTACTGCTCTATGTGCAGTGTGTGTGTGTGTGTGTGTGTGTGTGTGTGTGTGTGTGTGTGTGCGTGCGTGCGTGTAGGCCAGAAGTCAAATTCAAATATAGTTTCTTAGGAACTTCCAGCTTAGCTGAGACAGGGTCTGGTCCTGGGACCCACAGCTTGTCAGGAGGCTAGGCTGCTGCTGGCTGGAGAGGCCCAGGGATCTGCCTTCTATCTCTCCAGTGCTGGGATTGCAAGTGCATGTCACCATACCCGGCTTTTTAAAACAATGTGAGTGCTAGGGATCATCAATTTAGGTCTTCATGCTTGAACAAGTGCTGTACTGAGTGATCTCGCTCCCCAGTTTGTTATCTGTTAAACAGACTCTTGCTCGGTAGCCCAGCTGACCTGGCACTCACTATGTAACTCAGGCTGGCTTTGACCTTGTCGCAATCCTCCTGCCTCAGCCTCTTAAGTGATGAAATTTCAAGAGTGAGCTTTTCCTATTGCTTTTAGGATAGTGTTACAGCTTGGCTGTAATGCACTCCAGAGGCTTGGTTCTATTTAGCAGGTTCAACCTTCAGGAGGTAGGACCTGATAGAAGGAAGTTAGATTATTAAGGGCATGTCCTTGAAGGGGATTTTGGGATGCTGGCCCCTCCACTTCCTTCCTCTTTTTATTTCCCAGCTGTCATGAAGTAAACTTGTTCCATCCTGCATCTCCTACCACTATGGTCTGCCTTGCCGCGATCCCAGAGCCGAGGCATCGTGGACTGAAACTTCTGAATCCATGAGCCAAAAGGAACATCTCCCGAGGACTCGCGGTCCGGATGCCGAAAGCCGGACTGCGCGTGGCCGCCCGGCGATCCAGGTGGAGCCATGGAGCCCGGCGACCAGACGAGGGACACACCTGACATGTCATTTCAGGCGCTGTTAGAATTGCAGAGCCAAGTGGGAACCAAGGCATACAAACGATTGGTCGCTGGAAACGACACCAAGAAGCAGAGCTCTAGACAGCCTGTGTGTGTTGCAGATAAGCGCAGGTCTCCGGAAATGCCAGCTAAAATCCGAGGACCATTTTTACCCCAGGTTGTGCCCATCAGTAAAAAGGTGGACCCCTGCTTCGATGATATGTCAGGGGAATATAATCCTGAGGTGTTTGACAAAACTTATCAGTTCTTGAATGATATTCGAGCCAAAGAGAAAGAGCTTGTGAAGAAGCAGTGGAAGAAGCACCGCGCAGGGGAGGCACATGAGAAGCTGCAGCAGCTGCTTCAACGGCTGGAACAGCAAGAAATGGCACAGCAGGAACGAAAGCAGCAGCAGGCCTGGCCTTGAAGCAGGAGCTGCAGGCTCGGCCCTAGCGGGCCATCGGCTGTACTTCCTGAAGAAATCTGAGCAGCGTCAGTTGGCCCTGGCCGAGAAGTTCAAAGAGCTGAAGTGCAGCAAGAAACTGGATAGTTTCCTGAGTCGAAAGAGACGACGAAACGCGGGCAAGGACAGGAGACATCTCCCTTTGAGCAAAGAGTAATGAGGATCTGTCTCCCGCTGGGGAGGCCTGGATCTGGGGGCAGGCTTGGGGTCACCCAGTTCTGACGGTTTCCTGTTCAGTGGCAAGAATCACAGCTGCCCTTTGGTGAGGTTGGCTCAGGAGACTTAGAGGGCTCTTGGACTGCTCCTAGGACTGCACAAGAATTTGAGCTCAGCCTTCGATCGTGTCACACTGCTTCTGCTCAGATCTGGTTCTTATGTCCTTGTGTCTTCCATCCTTGAGACAGAAGAAAAGGGACCTGGAGTCTATCTGTGGTTCCAGGGCTCACCCCTCTCAAAGACAACAACAACAACAAAAAACCATTTTCCATATTAAGTCTATCTCAAGTCACAAAGATGGAAAGCTGACTAACACATTTGTGCAATCTTGCCAGGAATAGTGGCACTGGCCTTTAATCCAGCACTAAGAAGGCAGAGGCAGGTGGGTCTCTGTGAGATCAAGGCCAGCTTGGTCTACATAGTGAGTTCCAGGCCAGCTGAGGCTACAGGGAGACCCTGTCTCAAAACAAACAAACAAACAAACAAACAAACAAACAAACAAACAAACAAACAAACAAACAAACAAACAAACAAACAAACAAACAAACAAACAAACAAACAAACAAACAAAAAACAGTCAGTATACAATCTTAAACATGGCCCGGGTAGTTAGACTTTTCCTTCTCTGTTAATTGTCCATTGACTGGAATGTTTAAACTCAACCTTGCTTTGTGGGAGCCAAGCCCCCCCAACCTTCGGGTCTCTCTTCTCTCCTTCCACCTTTTACCTTGACTCACCTTTCTCAAGGAAGCATCCCTTGGCCCGCCTGCCTGTGTACTCCTGACATTCTCCCCTTGCTGCCTCTTCGCCTGAGCCGTTCCTTTACTCTCTGGATGATTTGGTTATTGTCTCTCCTTCCCCCTGAGACTATGAACTGACAAAGAACCAATATGCCTGTTGACTCTTGTGTTCTCCAGCAGGTGTAGACACTGTGATGCCTGGGTTCTCTCTCATCACTGGAGTTCAGAGAATGAATGAATGAGTGAATGAATGAACAGATTGATGAAGGATGGATTGCAGGATGGTTGTTGTTTCTCATGGAAGACCATCTTGCAACCTTCACTCTTAATCCAGTTTAGTTCATGAAAGAGATCAGTGGGTATGTACACGCTTTGAATGATTAGGCTAGTAGACAGCTGTCCAGTAGGGATGATTTGAAGTGGAAGATCTAAGTCCTCCTGGAGCTGGAGAGATTGCTCAGTGGTAAGAGCACTGGCTGCTTTTTCAGAAGACCTGGGTCTGGTTCCCAGCACCCATGTGGCAACTCACAACCATCCATAATACTAGTTCTAAAGAATCTGTTGCCCTCTTCTGGCCTCCATAAGCATTGCATGCACCTGGTGCTAAAACTTATATACATGCAGGCAAAACACTTGGACACATAAAATAAAAACAAATAGCCCTCCTAAATCATGTGCTCTGGAAATGTATATGTCATACCTTTGGTGTGGGCCTTAAGAACCTTCTACTAAGATTCAAATAATTCTCACTGAGTTCAATTCTAAAAAACTACATGAGGCTGAACTTACTATGGAGATTAGAGGAGTAGGACTGGGAGGCAGGAAAGGAGGGAGGAGGGGGAGATCCAGAGTGGGACTGGAGACAGTGGCTGAGGAAGAGCCCCTGAAAAGGAACCAACCCTGATGTGTCAACTTTGCTGACTTTCCAAGCTCTCATCCTTTCACTGTGCTTTACAGTCTAGCCCAAAGTCCTTCACTGTTTCCATCCCCCATCCAAAGGAGCAAGACACAAAAACAAACTAGAAATTTCTTCCAAGATAAATGGAAGCCTATAGACATAGTCACTGAGCTAGCATGTGTGTAAGCTGTCTTAGAAGGCTTCATTCACACATTCATCTATTCATCCAAGAAACACTATGGCATCTACTGTGTGCTAGGCACTGGAAACACACAATGAACAAAACAGACATTGCTTTACCGAGCAGAGTGGGAACTCCCTACAAGCGATTTAGAGATGGACACATGTTCCCTGAGCCTAACCACCCCCTGTGGCTTCTAGTTGCCCAGGAATGGTGAGAAATGGGTACTTGAGGAGAGTTGAGAAATAGAATGTGTTGTTGGGAGATATGGGGAGCATTGATGGTGAAAGGAAGCCAGGGTCACCTTTGCTGTTTTGTTTTGTTTTGTTTTTGGTCTTTTTTTTTTTGAGACAGGGTCTCCCTGTAGCCCCACCTAGCCTGGAACTCACCATGTAGACTAGGTTGGCCTTGAACTCACAGAGATCCAACCTGCCTCTGCCTCTTGAGTGCTGGGACTAAAGGCGTGTATGATCACGCCCGGCTTTGCTGTCTTTTTTCTTTTTCTTTTTCTTTTTTTTCATTTTGGGTAATAGGACATGAGATGTGGGGAGAAGGCTGTGGATTAGATACCCCAAGAATGTCTTTACTGAAGTTTGTAATGGCCTGATGGCCCAATGCCAACCTGCGTCTTGAAAGTTCTGCCAGAGAAAGTGAAAAGATATCTGACTTGCAAGGCAGTTTAATTGGTCGGTGGTAGGAGACTTGGTTATACTTACTATCTTTTCTTTCATTTATTTCGTTTTGTTCCTGATGTGCAATTTCTACCCTCTTTCAGTTCCTTACCAACTGGAATCTTCATGCCTACAATCCCATCCTTAATGAAGTTCATTTCCTTGCATTTATTACACATCCTTCCCCAGGCCATTACAAAAGGGCATGTGCAAAATAACGCTATTCTGCAATTTCAATCAAAGTCGTGTAATCTGTTTCTAAAGCACCACTCTGTTTTGGAAAAGTCAATATTCCTCCATCGGCAATTTCCTATAATGTGATTAGTTTAACAAAATAAAATTTGAAGAAAAAAAATCAAAGTTGTTGAGAACAACTGCATTCTTATGTGTGAGCTCTCCTTTATTCCCCCCTCTCTGATGGTTCTTAAACGTTTTCATGTCTTACCTCATTGTTGGCTAAGTGAGAAAGTGCAGAAAAGCTGGCTTTGAGCCATTTGAGAAAAGAGGAGAAATTCAAGTCTCTCAGTCATAAGAGAAACTCAAGCTGAGCCAGGGAACATCCAGAGAAGACGGGCAGGAGTGAGCTTCTTAGCAGAAAGGAGAGGAGGGGAGCCACGCCAGGTGGTACATGCCTAACTCCAGCACCCAGGAGACAGAGGCATCAGGGTCAAGAGTTCTAGGACAGACTGAGCTACATAGCTAGATGTTGTCTCAAAAAAACAAACAAACAAACAAAAAAAAACAACAACCAAACAAAAACAACACAAAGAAAAGCAAACAAAACAACAAACAACAGCAATAAAACGAAGAACTGGGCCTGGCATCATGGTGCATATCTTTAATCCCACTACTGGGAGGCAGAGGTGGAAAGATCTCAGAGTTTGAAGGTAGCCTGGTCTACATAGTGAATTCCAGGCAAGCTAGGGCTACACAGTGAGACTCTGCCACAAACAAACAAACAGACAGAAACAAGAGAAAGGCAAGGATGACCTGGGGAAAGAAGCTCTGTTGCTTTGAAAGGTGCCCCAGAGGTAGAGAGGCTCACAGGGGAAACTGGTCTTCATTCCTGGCAGTGTGGGGTTCCTGTCTTGTACTCTTCTGCCTGGAAAACTAGAAACTACTTCTGAAGAGTTGTCTGCAAAAGTCACCTCCACATCTCCACCCCCCCAAATCCATATGCCCCAGGCCACTTTGTATACCTACCTCTGCTCTGACACTGTAGGAGACTCAGTCAGCAATGGCCGCCATGTTGCCAACTCCAGTGGAAGATTTGGATGCTTGGGTTGCTAGACAGGACATGTGGGTTCACTCTTCTTTCAACATCATCTCTCCTCAGCACCTGAGCTTCTATTTTGGCTTCTGAGGCACCATATCATCCTGGTGTTGCTCCTACTTCTTGACCTTGCAAGGCTTGGTCCTGGGCCTGTGTGTAGCATGTGTCTCTGCTTTCTCTGTCAGTCGTCTCACTTATCAATATTCCCAGTTAGATGTATAGTCTGCATCTCAAATGAAGACATACAAAGAAGGTCCTTGAAGCTGCTCCCTCAGTCCAAATTGGATCCTTTCATGCCTCTGTGTCTCAGTGAGCAGAACCGGCATCCACCCGCTTTCTGGACTCCGATTGCTAGGTACCACTCTGCACTCCTGGATTCCTGGATCCTGTCCCCCTCTAACTAACCCAGTAGCGAGTTCCACATGTGATCTAGGCCTATTGCTCTTTGTCGCTGTGGAAATCACCATCATGTCTTCATACAGTTGGTGGCAGCAGCCTCTTAACTCCTCTCTGCTCTCTCTCTCTCTCTCTCTCTCTTGCCTCCTCCCACCGTTTGTCCAATCTGAGAAGCAGATTATGCCATTTTCCTGCTTAAGATCCTTCAGTATGTTCTGATAACCTGAAGATAAATGCCCACAAAGTTCTGTCTGTTCTGTTCTCTATGGACAGCCTCATCTTGTCACTGTCTCCTGCTCCCTCCCTCTGTACCCATCACAAGGGCCATCCAGAAATTCTTGGAATTTTCAAAAAAAAATTTTTTGCCCCAAGGTCTTTGTATACACTCATTTCTCTGTCAAAAGCACATCTTATTTTTTTGTTATTATGATTTTTCTTATCTTGTATGCCTCAGGTCTCCAGACAACCATTGCTGATCACCCTATTCTCTAACAGTTATTCTTTCCAACTACAAACCCCCATTTGCAATCATTTATGTATTATACTTTATGTTATCCCAAGGGCAGGGGTCAACAGTGTGCTCTCTCCTCCAGTTATCCTGAGTGCCTAGCAGTAGACTTGGCAGGTAAGTACAAAAGGCCTGGCTTTGGAATGAGTACCTGAGGTCACATGATGATAACTGATGGTGCCTCATTCAGGACTCTGATTTTGAGTCCTGAATTATGCACTGAGTTCACTTAGTGGTGCTGGTATGTACCCGTGTTTAGGGCTGCCCACCTGGCATTAAATAACCTCTCAGTGAGCTAGTCCCTGGAGAAAACTGGTTCTTCCTCCCTTAGCATCCATTGATTGCCTGTAGCTCTTCATCTTGAGGTAGGACACTGTGACATTCCCCCCCTCCACCTTGGTATATCAGCTGTTTCTGTCATGCAGATCTGTGGAGATTTCATTGGTGCGTCTCCCCTATATGTCTTCATTCATGAAAATTTTTAAATATTTAAATAATCCGGAGTTGGAATTTTGGTATTTCAAGGACACCCTCAGAGAACCCCATTGCACTTTAGTTTTCAAATGGAACAAAGTTACTTTTAAAAATTTCTCTGTCTCTTTGTCTCCCTATCTCTCAGTCTCTGTTTCTGTTTCTCTCTGTCACTGTCTCTGTCTCTTTCTCTCTCTCTCTCTGTGTGTGTGTGTGTGTGTGTGTGTGTGTCTGTGTGTTTGCATATGCATGTCTGTGGATGTCAGAGGACAACGCTGGGTGTTGGTCCTGGCTGCTGCATGCACCAGGCTAGCTGACCTGTGGATTTCTGGGGCTTGTCCTGTCTCCACCTTCCTTCTCATTGAAGGAGCTCTGGGATTACAGGTGTGTGCTACTGTGTCCAGTTTTATGTGGATTCCAGGAATCTGAATTCAGGTCCTCATGCTCTGTGATGCAGGGATGTTAGGCAGGCGTTGAGCTATGCTCCCAGTCCACACCTATTTTTCATATTTATTTATTTATTTATTTATTTTTTTGAGACAGGATCTCCCTGTGGCTTCAGCTGGGCTGGAACTCTATGTAGACAAGGCTGTCCTCAGTTTCCCAGAGATCCACCTGCTTCTGCCTCCCAGGTACTGGGCTTAAAGGTGTGTGCCACCATGCCTAGCTCACACCTACTTTTTAAAAGGAGAAAAGCATCTGTGGACTATTTCTTATGCCAATCAAAACATTTTCAATAGGAAGAATATTATTAAAGGGAAATGGAACTCTGTGTTGGAATTTGCATGTATAAGTGACCGAGCCGAAAGGGTGAAGATAAAACTCATATTCTTTTTTTTTCCTGAAGCAAAATTAGAGCTTGCCATCAGTACCATCTTGACAGCTGTCCCTGACCACTCAGCCTCCCCTGAAAGCCCCCTTGAGTTATGTAAAGAGTCTTCAGAGCCGGCAGGAGCGGGACTTTGCTGAAGATGAATCTCAGAGGTAGGATGAGGTAGTTCCTCGATTTCTCTACTAATATAAAGTGTTTTCCAGCTTTTTCAATAATTGCAATGTTTTCAACAAAAATATGCTCACCAGTGAACAATGAGCCACTTCTTTTTTTTAAGATTTGACTTGGAAAAATTGAACTATATTATTTTCATTTATACATATTTAAGTGATTTCCATCTTATGTACTTTTCCTTTGTTTTCTCAAACACTTCATTTTTAATGTTTGCCTTGAGCTCGTCTTTAACAACTTAATGTTTGAATGATTAAGTATAACTACTATGCTTCTTGCTATTTATTATACATTTATAATTTCTGAGGTTTAAAATTAAATATTTGGTTTCACTTTTTTGTTTTCTGATTTTTTTTTTTAATCTTTTTGAGACAGGGTCTCCTTGTAGCCCCAGCCGGCCTGGAACTCGTTATGTAGATCAGGCTGGCCTCAAACTCACAGAAATCCACCTGCCTCTGCCTCCCATGTGCTGGGATTAAAGGTATGTACCATCACACCCAGCCTTGTTTTTAAGGCATTACTGTTTTTAAGGCGGCATTACTGCCCACAGTTCATCCTAAATCTAAGCAGAAATTGACAGCATGGCAACCTTGTTGTTTTGTTATGGCACTGGATTGCTACCTGTGCCTGGTTGTGCTGATACAAGAGCTACAAAACATCAAGGGTGCCCTGTCTATCACATGATGCTTCCCGTGGATCAAGGTATGATGATCAAGGTGTTTGCTGCCCATCTCTTCCAATCTCTCTCCCTCTTTCTCTCTTTCCCTCCCCACCCCCTCTGTGTTTGTGGTGCGTGCGTGTGTGTGTGTGTGTGTGTGTGTGTGTGTGTGTGTGTGTGTATGTATGTGTGTGTGTGTGTGTGTTGCTGGGATCAAACCCAAGCCTCACACATACTAGGCAGGTGCTCTATACCAAATTGCACTCTAATTCCTTCTAACCTCCTCTGATCTTGATTGGGCTAGGGAGTCTGATCCAAACTGAGATCAGCAGTTACTTATCGAGGGAAAGAGGAGGAATCTCCACAGGACACATGGGAACCACCACGGTGACTATATACTACAGGTAGTACTGTTATTTAGCAAAGAACACCAGGCTTCAAACAAGGTTCAATGATTTCTCTAGTCCCCACAGCTAGTGTGTTTAGGAACCAAGAACTGAGTCCCATGAAGGCCACCAGGCTGCAACCAAAGTCCTTTCCACTTTGCCTCCCTCTCTTATGGCAGAAACCAATAGAAATGGTGATTTTACAATACCCAGCTCTGTCCTGTCCGAAAGAAGGTGCTCAAAGTGGGTTGGGGCTGTGCTGGAACTGTGATAGAATTTCAGAACCAGATTCAGAACTGTGCAAACTAAACAGTTCTCCCAGCCACAAGCAGGGTGCCATTTAGAAGGTCCCACCTTCTGTACTTGCTCCTGGCTGACCAGTGCACAGCAGGTGTGTGTCTCTGTCTTACTCCTGCCTCTAAGGATAGTTGACCCACTAAGGTCAAGTATGGAAGCCTCTGTAGAGGCTTTCCCTAGCTTCTAATTCCTGTAAATACAAAAGCTCCTGTAGGAGTTTAATTGCAGACATCCCACTTATTAAATTAGATAGCGCTTGTTATTACTATCTTTGCTACTGCCGTTGGCGTGTCTAACAGCTGACGTTCACAGAGCCTTAGCTGCCCTTGGTTGCAGCTTCGCTGTGGATTCTGTACCTACAGAAAACCCAACAGGGCTGAGGAGGAGGGACTGCGGTGTGGCTGTGGAATAAAAGCTTCCATTGCTTTTTGTGCTCAACCCTGCCAGTCTCAGATTTTAGAAAGGGATCATAAATATTTGAAAGAATTATCTTTAAATGACTACTATTTTTAAAGTTGTATATTCTACTACAAGCTAATAGGTGCTTAATACGGTGTCACCTTGCATTAGGACAGTTTGTGTGTGCCATTTATCTCAAATTGAGTTCTAAACACAATTCCTAGATTCTTCATTCGGCCCACATCCTGGGTTCACTGTATTTGCTTTTGTTTTAGACTTCAAATAAAAGCTATTTGCTGCTAAATTAAATAAACAAAATATACAAGTAATGATCAACTAAACATGTGTGGCTACGTTAAAGCAAAAATCCTTTGGAAACAGATTTAAATGGTTGTGTGTTCTAAAGTATTGTAAAACACTTAGAATCAAATCTCTCAAAGGTAATGGTGAATTGGAGGGACTGTCACATCTGGTATATCATTCAAAGCCTAAAATAAATTATGTCTGCCTTTCTTAGCCCAGAGGTTGATTTTAATTGAAAACAATCCAGACCCACACTGAGTCACAATAAAATGGCAATGGCTACTAGGCCTTGTACATTTCCCACATTACAGCCAAATACCAAAGAAGCAGAGACCCAGCAAATCTTGCCAGCAGCATTTTAGGGAATTAAGCACTAATAAAGTAGAAATCCACTTTAGTCTGAGTGTAAGTCTTGTATGCTAAAAAAAAGCAACCTTGCTGTATTGGAGGAGATTTTATATATATGTTTTTGGAGACAGGATCTCCCGTAGCCCCAGCTAGCCTGGAACTTGCTGTGTAGATCAGGCTAGCCTCGATCTCACTGAGATCTGCCTGCCTCTGCCTCCCAAGGGCTTGGATTAAAGGCATGTGTCATCATGCCCAGCAGTATTTTCTGTGTGTTCATGTGTGTGTGTGTGTGTCTGTGTCTGTGTCTGTGTATACCTGTATGGCGTGTGTGTATAGACCAGAGGCTGACACAGGCTCTCTTTCTCAATTGATCTCCACCTTATTTTTTGAATCAGAGTCTCTTCCTGAACCTAAAGCTTATGGATTCAGTTAGACTGCCTGGTTGGTGAGCTCCAGAGATTCTCTTGCCTCTGCATCCCCAGTGCTGGAGTTACTGGCACGTGGTGCTCTGCCTGGCTTTTACATGAGTACTAGAGGTTGAACTTGGGTCCTCATTCCTGTATGACAATCACTTCATCAATTGAGTCATCTTCTCAGCCCTCCATACATATCTTTTATACATTGCTTCACTGCTCTCCCCTCCACTCTTTTATTTTTATTTATTTTTCATTTTATGTGTACAAATGTTTTTCCTGCATGTATATAAGGGCATCATGTCCATGTAATGCCCACAGAGGCCAGAAGAGGGCATCAGATCCCCCGGAACTGGAGTTTCTGATGGTTTTTAGCCACCATGTGGGTGCTGGGAACCAAACCTGGGTCCTCTGCAAGAGCAACTAGTGCTCTTAATCACTGAGCCATCTGTCCAACCCCCGTCTTGCTGGATCCCTTCCTCGTCTCAGTTTCCCCCTGCTGCATTTAAGGCATATATATTTCGTTACCTTTTCTTGCTCCCCTCTCTTCAGAACTCTTCCTCCCCTCTCCTATAGTCCTGATAGAGTATCAATAAGCCCCATAAATTAACTGGTCCAGACTATAAAAAATGTCTATCTGTTGGAGGACCCATTTTTCCAGTCTCACTGGTCAATTATCTGGTGATAGAACCACTCCCAGGAAGGCAGGTTATGCTAAATAGATGGGTGGGATACCTGGTGTGTTAATTAAGTAGTGAATATTTCTGCCTGGAATTAGCTCAGACCCCCGCAGAACTTCCAGACCAGCCACAGCCATGTAGGTCTCTGTAAGTCAGTCTGCTTTCCTGAACTCTTCAGGAAAATGTAATTTCTCCACTTCTTCATGACTTTCTTACTAAACATGCTTTCTTTGAGGCTTTGGGCTGCCCCTAGCATCTTGTGATTCTTCACTTTTTCTCTAAAGCTTCCTTCTCCCAGCCACGTGCCTGCAAGTCAGCCACATGTCTGACCTCCATGCAGGCTCTAAACCCGCATGGCTTTCATGGCTTTCTTTCCTTCTCCCCACTATTCACCTCCTCAGGGCAGCTGTCAAGATTACCAGCTCGCCTGCTCTGAGGATTTTAAGATTCTAATAAAATTGTAAAAGCTTCCGTTTGGGTCCATTCTTAAATTCTTTTATGAATGAGACTAAGAACCCTCTAGGGGACTCTCTCCCCGTTTCAGTCCTTTTTCTACTTTCATGTCCTACATAGGAAGGAGAAAGAGAGAGAGAGATCCAGAGAGACAGAGACAGAGACAGAGACAGAGACAGAGAGACAGAGAGAGACAGAGATTTTTGACATAAGAGAAAGCATATTTGTCTTTCTGAGTCTGGTTTATTCCACTTAACATAATGATTTTCAATCTTATCCATTTTCCTGTAGATGTCATGATTTCATTCATCTTTACAGTTGGATAAAATCCCATGTTCTTCACCCATTCATCTGTTGATGGACATCTAGGCTGGTTCCATTTTTTAAGCTACTGTGACGAATGAAGCAATAAATATGGATGTACAAGTGTCTCTGTGGTGTGCTGTGATGGAGTACTTTGGATGAACACCCAGGTGCGGTATAGTGGTCATATGATAGCTGTATTTTTAACTTTTTTGAAGACTCACCAAACTCATCAGTGTGCACTTCTGCCAGCAGTGCATAAGGTTTTCTCTTTTCCAACAATCATGCAATTTTATATCACAGATAGGTACCCAGCTTTGTGAAAATGCACCCGACAGAGTCTTAAAGTCTCCCTTAGACACAATGTAAAGGTTGTGTTTATTTACCCCGCCCTCAAACACCATTTCTCTAAGTGTTCTCTTATAGTCCATAAAATCTCATTCACTTTGTCCTTCTCATCATCTGTATTCTGGGATGCAGAACATTCCACTGGACTCTGGATAGGAGGCAAATCATGGACAAACTGCCCATTGGCTCCTCTTGCTATCTTTCAGCATCTGGCAAAGGTTTGATATATAATGGGTGTTAAGGGTTGAATTGTGTGCTGTGTCCCAAGGTGTCCTGAAGTCCTAACCCCCCAATACTTCCAGTTTGGCCTCATTTATAAATAAGGTGACTGAAGATATAGTTAGTTAAAGTGAGTCATTTGACCCCAGTCCAATATAACTGTCATAAAAAGGAGATTTGGACATGGGCAGTCAGGTAGATGCCATGTAAATGTGAAAGTGGAGAGTTGTATGACTGCAAGGCAAGGGACAGAAGACTGCCAGGGAACCACCAGGAACTGGAGGGAAGCCGGCGAAGACTCCCTTACAGCTCTCAGGAGTCAGCCCTGGAGACTTCTTACCACCAGCATCCAGGTTTCTGTGTTGAAGGCGCTCAGCAGGAGACCTTTATTTGAAGGTAGAGCAAACCAACAGCTGTGTGACCAGGAGCACTAGTGTGAACTCCACCAGACAGCAGGTGTGTCTGTGACTTCCCTTCCCAGGGACAGTTCCTGAATTTGATTCTCTGATTCTTCATCCCCACACTGAGCAAGAATGTATGGGTCACAGGACACAGGACTAAAGGGTGTTTCTCACACTGTGCAAAATGTCCCACTCTCTCTCTGATGATCACAGATTTTATGAAGTGCAACTAAAGTTGCCATTTGCCTAAACTGATACAGACCAGTAAGAAGAAGGCAAGGAGGGACTGGGGACATGACTCAGTGGCAGAACACTTGCCTAGTATGTACAAGGCCCTGGGTCCCGTCCCCAGCACTGCCACATAAGTACATTCATGAATTTAATAAAAAGCCGGGCGCGGTGGCGCACGCCTTTAATCCCAGCACTCAGGAGGCAGAGGCAGGTGGATCTCTGAGTTCAAGGCCAGCCTGATCTACATAGTGAGTTCCAGGACAGCTGGGGCTACAGGAAGACCCTGTCTCAAAAAGATTAAAAAAAACAAGAAGGGTTGAGCACCTCAAGCTCACTGCACAATCCTATCCACAGACTCTTAGCTTTATCCAGAGCATCATCTGTTCCAGGCTGGCCACACATTGCACAGCACTCAGTTTCTCCTTTTCGTTCATTTTTATGATTTTCCAGGCCCTGCTCAACTATTTACAGTTACAGTTCAACTCAACATTGAATTCCAGTTTTTGAGGGATGGGGGATTCCCACAACAGATTTAGGGAACTGAGACCAGAAAACAAATCTACCTACATGGCTCCTACACCTATCCCATCAGGCAAGTGCTAGCTTCCAACCCTCTCATTGTTTGTTTGGGCATCCTAGAAGCAACACAAAGTCCCAACGTTAATGTTTGTTTCTTTGACCCTGCCATCTCTAGATGTACCCACGAACATATCTCTTTTTGTGTGAATGGGTTCCTCAGAAAAGGTAAAGGCAAGGGAGTTCACATGTGCTGAGCACTTTCCACGTGCGGGTTCTTTATAGACGTTACCTCATTGACTCTCAGAGTTGAGGACTAGGTTAGGAGACTAGGCATTATATCTCCATTTTCACGTAGAGAAATTAGTGTCTGAAGAAGTTAAATGATGTGTCCATGTTCCCTTGACTGGTCTGTGGTATGCCTGTTTCTGACAGTTGGGCTTGGGCTGTGCGGTGTGTAAACAAGACAGAAAACTAGTTAAGGGCAGTTGTTACAAATGGGTAGAAAACAGAGCTGACACTCCCAGCAACCAAGGAGCCAAGTGCTGAGCTCTTGCTGAGAAGCAGATGGAAACAATGCTATGGATACATGTGGTATGTCCCCCAGGGTTCAATGTGTTGGAAGCTTGGGCCCTGGTGTGATGATGCCCAGGTGGCAGGACCTCTAAAAGATGGAGAGCAGTCATTGGAGCCCCTGTCCTGAGAGAAGACAAAGGATCTGGCTGCCAGAGGACCCCTGAGTTCTTGTCAGAATAGCTTGTAAGAATGAGCCCCAACTCCAGAACTGCTTTTTGTTTGGTGAAAATTTTCTCTCCCTCTGTGCACTCGCCTCTCACCTGTCAAGGTCCTCTACATAAGGAACTTGAATTTACATAACTGTGAATTAAGTCTCTTTTCTTTATAAAGTTAGTCTGCCTGGGTTACTTAGTCACAGTAACAAAAAAATGGACTAATATGCAATTCTTCAAGAAAAATAAGCTTTCTGAGAAATTTGCTATAAAAATCTTTTAAAATTATGGGATCGACATAATTATGTTCAATTTTCCCACCATTTGAGAACTCTCTAATCTCCCTCCTTTAGAAAGTGGGGGCAGAATGAGTGTGGTCCAGTTGTGGTGTAAGCAGTATGAGGTGGGGATGAGAGGCTGTTATCTAAAACAAGATCCTAAAGAGAGGCCAAGGCAGTGTCAGAATGAACCAGCCAGATCTCTAAGTCATATGAGTCTAAGTGTGTGGGCACATGTGCGTATGTGTATGTGTGTGTGTGTGTGTGTGTGTATGTGTGTGTGTATGTGTGTGTGTGTGTGTGTGTGTATAAAAGAAGGCACTGCACAGTTGAAGAGATGAAAACAGATGGACTTACAGTAAGTCTGTAGTCGTTCCTGACCCAAACATATACTACTTACATGATTTGTTTTGCTTTTTGTTTTAGACAGGGTTGGGCATTAGAACCCAGAGCCTTGTGCATGATAAATACATACTCTACTGCTGAGCCACACCTCTGGTTCCTTTAGTTTTTTCAAGTAGTATCCACAGCTTCCGGAGCACACCAGTAAGGTGGATATGAAGAGATAAACAGAAGCATTTTCCAGTCAGCAGTTGTTTTCTCCTCCATTCCCTGATTAAAGGTGAGAGAGCAGTCAAGTTGTAGGAAGGCATTCCACTGGGTGGTTGGAGTAATATGTGGGGACATAACTCTTGGGTAAAAGGTAAGTTAAGAATATTGGGACACATGGGCAGTAAAAAGTGGTGGCACATCTCCCAGGCCCTACGCTTCTTGCAGGGTCTGCAGGAACCCCTACAGAGGCCCTTGGTATAATCTCCATGGAACCTTGACCACAGGACAATGACCAGGAAACCTCTGCCTCTGTGGCTTATTTCTCACTCTGAAGGAAGAGTTGACTGATTTCACACAACAGCCTCACTGTTCTGCCATGTCAATCACCCCGCAGTCCCCACAGCCCTTGCTCCTTGGTGCTGACTGGCAGTGTGGCCTACCCTTTGTCTTCTGCGCCTAGTTGGCTGCTTTCTTTGGACCTTGTGTTGAGATCTTGGTCTGGATTGTCCCCATTCAGCCTGAGCTGTGGCCAGGAGGGCTCAGTAGACAAGCCAGTAATTGATCATATGTAAGCTGTTTACTTTGTCTATATAGAACAGACCCACTCTAAGGAGGCTGGGGCTTGTGACAGAAAGAATCCCAACCCTCATCACTCAGTGTCGGCCCTGCTGGTGGCGGGGCTTACTTTCCAGCAACTGAAAAATGAACAGTTCCACCTGTGTGCAGTCAACCTTGTGGAGAAAAGTGTCAGGAAATAAAGATGTCACTGAATTTGAATTAAAATGTGTTCAAGAGCAGCCTGGCTCTCTTGAATAGGGAAGTGGCTTTTCTTGGAGTCTTTGAATATTAATGTTGAAAAGAATATTACACTCCTCAGTCCAACCTGCACATTTCAGAGCTAAAGAAACTGTGGATGAAGTTATTCCAGTATCATAGCTGATCAACAGAAGGGCAGAGATGAGAGCCTCCTTCCAATTCGGTGTGACATCTTCCATCCACAGGGAGACTCTGCAGGGAGAGCTAGCTCCAAATCTGCATTAGAGGTTCTGGTGCAGGTGGCTACAGTCCAAGGGAAAAGCAAGAACCCAGCATGGGCCAGAGCAGTAGGGGGCATTCTTGCAGCCAGAAGGGGCCAAGATTGAGGCTTTGGAGGAAAGTGAGAGTTCAGATTGGATTGTACATGGGTTAGAGTTGATGCTCTGGTCTCTCAATATCCCTGAGGTTCCAGGATCCCCTGTGGATACCAAATTCACAGGTGCTTAAAGCCTCATGTAAAATGGTATAGTACTTGCTTGGAGCTTTAAATCACCCTGGTGTTGCTAACACAATAGAAATGCTGTGCCAATTGATGTTGGTCTATACTGTTCTGTGAAAAATGACAAAAAAAAGAAGCATCACACTGGGGCGTAGCTCAGGGGCACAGCACCATGCACAATGTGTTTAATACTCGCACTACAAAACAAATAAAATCTTTATACATTCTGTTCAGACATAATCTTTTGTACAGTCTGTGGTACAGAACTCACAGCTGTAAAGGGCCAACAGTAATTGTCAATACCGGACCCATGCTAGCTAGTTTGAGCAGAGAGAATCTGGCAGTATACCCTACTCAGACAGCCCAAGGGATAAACCATTTCTAATCTGAGCTTCCAAAAAAGAATCTGTGGACCACACTGCAAAACTGAGTCCCCACCTGGGCTGAGGCCCTGTGACCATCATCTGCAGGTGCCACGTTGAGAAGTTGCCTGCAATTGAGGTAAAAGTTGCAACTTCCAAGCTAGAACCACTGCCATGGCCTTAATCCATGTAGCAAAACACATTTTATGCTTAGTTTCTCATTCCACACAGCGGTGAGTCAGAGTCTTACCTGAAGGCGTCTGGCAGGAGGGGCTTAACTACAGCTGGAACTTGGTGTGGGAGTCAGCAAAGCGTGATCACTTAGCTTTCACATGTGCAATGTGTGATGGAGCCTAGGCAGGCTTGGAATGGAGGTACAGCCAGCCAATACAAGGTGTTGGTTATACACGGAGAGCTTGGAGTTCAGGACTTGTGCTCAGGAACCCAGTTTGTGTGGTCAGAAACAGGAAACTGCTGATAATATCTTGGCTAGAGGACAGTTGTACAGTGAGCGACTTGGAAAATATTTCTCTAACATGCAGGCTACATTTGTCACCAGAAGTCCTAGAGGTGAAAGAGTGTGTAGAAGACCAATGAAGGCTTGGAGCAGACCAGGATGGGCAGAGAGCGAGAGAATAACTGGAGAGCATCACACACTGATGATACGGGCACATTACTAGTGCAGCTCCATAAGCAGAGATGCTGTCTCGTCCTTGAATCCCTAGGACCTCTTCCACAACCCGAACAGCAGGTGCCCATTAGTAACGAGAAGGGCAAGTTCAAGATGATAAGTGAATATCAAAAGCCAAATGGCCCACCGTGGAAAACAGTATGGAGGTTACTCAAAGTAGAACCACCATGTGACCCAACTGTACCACTCTGGACATACTCCCGGAAGAATCTAAGTCAACACACAACAGAGACGCCTGTACACCCATGCTTCTTGATGCACTAGTCACAATGCCAAGATGTGGAACTGCCTGCAGACCCATCAACACATGATTAGATAAAGGATTGTGGCACATAGATAAAACAGATTTTTTTTAATTATTTTTTTTATTTTATGTGCTTGAAGCATTTTGCCTGCATGTGCGTAAGTGCACCTGTGTTGTGCACTGCCCTCAGAGGTCAGAAGAGGGTGTCGAATCCCCTGGAACTGGAGTTATGGACTGTTGTTATCCACCATGTGGGTGCTGGGAATTGAACCCAGGTCCTCTGAAAGAGCAGCCAGTGCTCTTAACCGCTGAACCACCTCTCCAGCCCTGTACAAAGGAATTTTATCCAGCCATTAAAAACAACAGAAGTATGTCAGTCACAGGAAAATGGGTGAAACTAGTGAAAGGTGTCAAACTCACAAACGTCGTATGTTTTCTCTTATATGTGGAATCTAGAAGACAAAAAACATGAAGGTCAAAGGGAGACTGTTAGGGTTAGGAAGGAGACCAAGACAAGGGGAGATGAGAGAGGTACGGAGGCTGAATATGGTCAAAGAACGCTACAAGCATATATGAAAATGGCGCAATGAAACCCATTAATTTGTGTAATTAATGCATACCAGTAAAGAAGAATCAAAGAAGTGATTGAAGAGCAGCGTGGACTGTGAGCACCAACACGCTGTACACGTCTCATTCCTAGTGTCCAGCAGCGTGAGGCATAAATAAAAAGAGCACTTTAGAAGAGTCCAGGGGGGATCTGAGGAGATGGAGGTGTGGAGGATGCGAGAAAGGGAAGAGAAAGCAGATTTTCTAGCAGAAGGCTACCACTGAATTGTGGAAGACCATCTAAAGCCCAAAGACAGACCCATGTAGGAGCATTAGCTCCAATCGCTCCAACCAGGCAGAGGGCGCTGGGCCACACCAGCAGGTATGCCTTCACCAGCAAGCCAGCCTGTAGCCTCAGCTGAGTGGCTCCCCTTCCTGCCTCAGCCCACTCCATTTCTTCAAACTCCAAACCACTTAAATTAGAGAGCCAACATGTGAAGTTTAAAAACCAAAGCCCTAGACGTAACTGAGAAAGTGCTGACACGGAAGAAAGACATGTGGAAACCTCATTGGAAGTGAAGAAGACAGAGCTGTTGGAACAAGCAGAGGAGAGAACCCAAGAATAAGGGAGCATATAAGATGGGGTTAGCAATTGGAACACGAGACATGTACAAAGATGTGCACAGAAGCTGGGCATGGTGGGGCTGCACAGCTACTCTGGAGGCTGAGGCAAGAGGATCACTTGAGCCCAGTTCAAAGTCAGCCTGGGCAACATTAACTAAAAAACAGAAAAGAAGAAAAGAGAGGAGAGGCAAGACGAGGAAAAGGAATGGAAGGCGTGATGTGTGTGTGGGAGGGCATGTGTGTGTATGCACGAGTGTTGTGTGTGTACGCATGTCTGAGTGTGTCCATGGGTGTGTCATGTGACTGTGTGTGTGTGCGCACGTGTGTGTGTGCACACGTGTGTTGGGGGGGTGTGCAGAATCTCCCCCAGACAGAACTGAATCCACAGATAAAAGCTTATCTCATGGTCTTGGAAATTTTCATACTCAAGTTTCTTTGCCAAGACAAACTAAGAACTGGCTAGGCATCTAGAAAAACACAAATCAACTGCAAGAGAACAAATTAGAATGGTCTCTGTGTTCTTTACAATAATCAAAACCATAGGACAATGGGGTCCTATACAGAAATCACTGAAGGAAAGTGTGACGTAAGGTCATTTCACCCTGTGACATGCCATTCATATGCAAAGGCCACAGGCACCTACAGACATCATGTGCCTTCTTGGAAAAATGTGTTATAATAAAATCTTACCAACTTATACATGAATAATGATTTTAAAACAAATAGCCATGTGTGGTGGCAAATGCCTGTAATCCCAACACTCAGGAGGCTGAGGCAGGAGGATTGCCAAGAGTTCAAGGCTAGTGAATTCTAGGCCAGCCTGGCTTATAATGTAAGATCCTATTTCAAAACAAAACAAAACAAAACCGTCCAACAACAAAGTCACAAAGACAAACCAAGAAAAACCATGGGCTTAAGAAAAGACTAGCAAGTAGACACAGACCATTTAAATATGGAGTTAAAACTAAGAAGTTACGAGAACACATGATGACAGACCCTTTGGACCATGTTAGAAACTTGAAACATGTGAGAAAAACCATGTAACGGGCAAAACTTACAGGCGGCCTGGTGGAAGAAATATTGACTTTCTCTTTAAGAACAGGGAGTTCATCAGCATTGTCTGAAACTGACAAGTCACAAACACAGACAGTAACCCCAGCCCCCCTCCTCCTCTTCTTTTCCATCCTTTTCAAAATTATTATTTCCAGAAGGGCCATAGGAAACAAGCCTCTAATGGTGGAGAAACTTCTGTGATGGTTCAGGGCTTCTTTCATTTCACTTTGGTTTCTTTTATCAGCTCAGCTAAAATTAAATGCCTGAAAAACTAAAAACAGCTGCTATTTATGAGTCCAAGTTCAGGAAAATGGTTTTGCTTGTTACCCATTTCAACTCCGTCTGAGCAGTAAGTACTCTGTGTTCCTCTTCCAGAGCAGTGTGCATCATAGGAGACACTATTCATGAGAGATGGTCTGCAGTGCACACACTTTCATCTCTCCTTATCTAAGATGGCTTGAGGTCTTTGTAATAAGTATTTCTACAAGAACAAAGTAATTTATAATTCATTGAACTAGAAAGAGAGGCTGGATCTACATCAAGATGACAACCCGAATTCACTGAGTGCCGTGAACAGGGCAGGACAGCACTGTGCTGTGCTCGTGGCCTTTGTATTTCCATTTGCTCTGTTTGCACCCACTGCGTCCGCCCTCATAATCCCCCACTAAACTCCTCATCCTGAATGCAGGGATTGTTTTTTGACAGTGCTGGCACGGAGTCCAGCATCTTACACATGCTAGGCAAGCACTGTGCCACAGGCCTACCTCCCTAGCCATAGTATTTTTTAATTATGGTAAAACATATAAAACACACAATTTACCATTTAAAGCATTTTCTTAGTTACTGCATACATTCAAAATATAACACAATCCCCATCATTTTCCGGGGACAGCAACCACTTTTGTTTTCTGTCTCTGCATTTTCCTGGGTGTCTCATGCAGCAGAATAGCACCCATCTGGCTTATCTCACTTGGCATCATGATTCTTATCCTCATCCAGGTGGCAGCAGGTGGCAGAATTTCCTTCCCTTTTTATGTATGCTGCAGAGGTCAGAAGAGGGCTTCAGATTCCCCTGGAACTGGAGTTAAGGACAGTTCAGAGCCACCATATGGGTGCTGGGAATTGAACCTGGGTCCTCTGCAAGAACAGTTAGTGCTCTTAATCACTGAACCATCTCTCCAACCCCATTCTTCCCTTTTTAAAGGCTAAAGAACAGTCCACTCTGTCCATCTCTGTTCTCTGTGCGTGCACTAATGGATGTCGGGATCATTTCCACCTGTGTGGATAATGCTGCTGTGAACACAGATGTACAGCTTGTACTCGTGTCTAGGATTCCATCAGATGCCACTTTCTGAAGGTCAATCCCAACTTCTACAGCTAGGTACATACCCATTGTATTCTCGTGACAGCCTGTGCCTACACCATCCTATGTGTCAAATTAGATCACAGTTGCTGGTTTCTAAGCTCTGCTTTCAATCTTCCCTTACTAGGCAATGGGCTTCTTGAGAGCAAAGATCAAAGATCATCATCTGACTTAGAATCTCTAGTGGTCCCCTGCAAGACTTGGGACACAAAGGGATACTCAGTACTGTGGATGGGAATTAATTTTTCAGCCAAGGCTGTAGCATAGTAGTAAACTGATATCAGAGAATATAAAAAACCCATAGACAAACTAATGTGCCGACTTACCAGAACCCTGACCTGGTAAGGAAAGAGGAAAATCATGCCATTAAAACAAAGAATAAGATGTAGCTCAGTGATATAGCACATGCTTAGCATGTACAAGGACCTGGTTTCAAACCCTAGCAATATAAAAGACAGAAGAGGGGAGAAAAAAGAAGAGAAAGAGGAGGAAGAAATGAGGTAAGCCTCTGATGATGTCATGTCCTCGGGAGCTATTATATTACTAGATCCTTTTGCACACTGCCAAGTCTTCAAAGTTTTTCCTGGGAACTCTCAGTTGCACTGTATTAGTCACAATTCCCCAGAGATATGGAAACAGAAGGATGTGTGCATAGAGAGAAAGAGTTTTATTACAAAGACCTGGCTCCCACGGTCACTGAGGTTGGCGAGCCCACGGTCTAGCATCAGCCCAAAGGCGTGAGTCATGGAAGAGCCAGTGTTCCAGGCTGAGTTCAAAGGAAGGAAAGGGCAGAGTGCTGGTTTGAAGACCACTGGGCAGGACTCCAGCACCTTCTGCAGGTAGGCTGAGGCCTGCTGCATGGGGCAGAGCATCTGCTTCAATCAGACTAGGGATCTCAGTGTTCATCTCATCCCAGCTTCATTTGCAGAAGCCCAGAGCAATGGCGTACAGCTTCCCAAATCATGGGAAGCTGCTTTTCTAACCCAGTCTGAAGGTGGGATGAGGAAATAGCATGACGAGAGAAAGCAGCCCAGGCCTGTGTTTGGTGAGCGCTGTTGCTCAGACCCTCAGGCTGTACTCAAAGCCTTCAGCAAAATCAACTGTCAGACTTGGGGGCGGTGGAGGTGCTGATGAGTGCAGCTGAAACCAACCCACTCTTGAGTTTTTATTTTGTGAAAATCATATTTTAAACTTCAGTTAGGGGGTTAGGGGTTAAGCATAGTGATGCCCACCTGTGCTTTCAGTACTTGGGAGGCAGAGGCAGGAGGATCAGGCATTTATAGTTGTCTTTGACTACATAGCAAATTTGTGGCCAGCTAGGGCTGCATGAGACCCCATGTCAAAAAATAAAAAATAAAACAAAATAATAAAAATAAAGTTCAGCTAGGCAGAACTGGAAAGCCTGCTTGTGTTACATTACACGATAAGGGTCATGGTGATTTTAAAGCAGGGTGATCATCCTACACCAGGCACCTAGGCTCGGTGTTGTTAGATTTAGGAGGAGGGAAAAAGGAAGGAGTTTAAAGTTTAGAAATAAGAGTCAGAGCCAGGCCTGCAACAGGCAGGGAATGTGGTCCCTGGATTCAGGAAGCCCAGCAAAGGGATGACAGCTCTTTTCCTTGAGGAATGATTATCTGCACTGAAGAGGAAGTAGTCTGGTCTTATATAGGAGCTCTGCTGCACACATCTGCAAGAGTTAACTCGGTGCCAGGGTCTGGTGTCCTTGAGGGTCTCTTTTCTCAGACAGGCGGGTGAGTTATCTATAGCTCTAAAAGAGACAGGTGGGCTCCACAAACAGTCGCTCTCCGTCCAGTGAACGACCAGTTGATAAGGCTTGAGCAAGGCCAGACTGCTAATTTAGGGCCAGTTAGACACTTTAAGGGATTTATGGCTTTCTCTCATGAGGCATGTGGCTCTTGTGCAATTCACAGATTCTATCAGCTGTATGAGGAGGTGTGTTTTTGTTTTTGTTTTTGTTTTTGTTTTTTGTAAACAGAAAAGGAATAAGATGGTGAGGTGTTGTGAGAATCACTCAGGCCATATTCCTGCTTTCACAATGGAAGAATCCACCAGCCAAAGCATACAGGAAGCTTCTAGAAGGGGGGGGGGGGAGGCCAGAAAAAGCTCTAGAAACAGTCCTGCTGTCATCTGCATCTCAGTCCAGCCAGACTTGAGAATGAGAAGTTCTCGTTGTTAAGCCTCCAAGTTCCTGATGATCTACTGCAAAGGTGGCGGGGAACTGGTGAGGGTCCTTAGAGTCTCCAACTTCACAGTGCCTGTGCTGTGGGAAACCATTATCTTCTTGCCTATTTGGGTCATTTGAAGTCATGATACATATGAAATATAAATAAAGGACATTTTCACATATAGTTGCTCATGTGTCCCTAAACATTTTTTAAAATTTATTATTTTTATTTTATGTGTATGCGTGTATTGACTGCATGGAGGTAAGTGCACCTGTGTTGTGCAATGCCTAGAAAGAAAAGAAGAGGCTGTCGGATCCCCTGGAACTGGAGTTACAGACAGCTGTTAGCTGCCATGTGGGTGCTGGGATTTGAACCCAGGTCTTCTGCAAGAACAGTCAGTGTTCTTAACTGCTGAGCCATCTCTCCAGCCCCTGTCCTTAAACATTCTTAAAGGAAGTGAAGTCATCATTCTTTTTTTTTTCTTTTCAATACATAAAGGAACTCAGGAACAGGAAGTCAATGACTCTCAAGAGCACAGTTTGTAAGGGACCCAATTACAGGCCTCTAATTGTGAGAGCGTGTGGGTGTCTCTAAGTGCTGAAGAGGAGGAGAATGGAAGGTGTGGGGTGGGCAGAAGGGAGGAAGAGAGGCCTGTGGCTATCCAGGGACACACCAGGACTCAGGGCCCAGGAGCATGGGAGGGGAGAGGAGCCATGAGGCTGGCTGGCTGTGCTTTGTCTTGTAGCTGGGGTGTCTGCTTTTTTTTGTCCCGCCAAATTTCTTCCTTCTTCTCACTCCTATCGTCCCTGGATGTGGGACTGTCTGAGAACCTTAGTGTGCAAGCCTTTCCTAAGCTGCTACTTTATAGGAAACCTTGTCTTGCACAGGTATACTAAGAGATGGACACACTTCAGTTGAAATGCAAAAGTGGTTTCTCAGAGACATTGAGGGTTTAGAGGTCTTTGTAATAAGGAAGTATCCCATGAGCATTCTGGATTAGCAAGGACAGACACACTGCTGGGAAGATGATGCAAATGGGCTGCCTACAAATGAAAATAGGGGTGTATGTAGGCAGGAGAATACCGACACAGTGAAGGGCAGACATGAACAGAAAAATTAGGGGTAAGTTGAATCAGGCTTGGAAAGGAACTTAGATGTAAACTGAGACAGCATTATACTATACCACTTCCCGACAAGGCAGGGTAGGGTGTCTCTGCTTTCTAACACTCAGGCCTGCACACATCCTGTGAGGGAAACTCATACTCAGAAGAGCTCTTTCCACTTCTACATAGCGCAGAGCAAAAACGAATCAAAAGCTGCCTTCTTGCACACTCTTCTCACTAGTTCCGTTCTGAGAACCATGGCAACTTGTAACATGTAGGTTACCCTTTTCTGCATAAAAGCTATTCAAATACTTGAAGATAGTTTTCAGATACTTGATAGCTGTTGAATACTTGAAAATAATTGTCTTCTGTCTTTAGGGATTGTGATGGCTAATCTTGGTTGCCAATTTGACAAGCCTGGGAAGAGGAAACCTCAACAGAAGAATTTCCTCCATCAGATTGGCCTGCTAGCATGTCTTTGGGGGCATTTTTTGATTGATAGTCGATGGAGGAGGGCCCAGTCCACTGTGGGTGCTAGGCAGGTGGGTCTGGGCCGTTTAACGGAAGGTAGTTAAATGTAAGCCCGGAAGTAAATCAGTAAGCAGTGTTCCTCCTCCATAGTCTCTGTTTCAGTTCTTGTCTCTAGACTCCTGCCTAGAGCTCCTGCCCTGACTTCCCTCAATGATGGATTATAACCTGTAAGCTGAAATAAACCCTTTCTTCCCCAAGTTACTTTTGGTCAGTGTTTTTTTGTTTTTTTGTTTTTTTGTTTTTCCCCAAAACCACAGAGAAGCAAACTAGGACAGGATTGGTACAGGTAATGTGGGGAACTGTTGTGATGGACCTGGCCATGTTGTTTTTTGGAAGGATTGTGGAGGTGTTTAGAACTTTGAGCTGGAAAAGCCATTGAGGGCTCAGAGCTTAATGGGCTGTTCTGTGGGAGCTTGGAAGAAAAAAATGCTGAAAGAAATGCAGGTGATAGAGATTTGGCTTGTGAAGTTTCAGTGGGAGGTAAAGACTTTATTAGGAATGTTTGTGTGATATTTTGAATTAAGAATCTCTGGTTTCTTGGGCTGGAGAGATGCCTCAGTGGTTAAGAGCACTGACCGCTCTTGCAGAGAACCTGGGTTCAATTCCCAGCACCCACATGGTGGCTATGAACCATCCGTAACTTCAGTTCCAGGGGAGTCTGAAGCCCTCTTCTGACCTCCATGGCATTGCATGACATGTGTGTACTCACACACATGCAGGCAATACACTCAAATACATAAAATGAAAACAATAAATAAAATATTTTAAAAAAGAATCTCTGGTTTCTGGTCAGCTGGGATGAAGAAACAGCTGTGATTAGCAAGAGATAAGCACTACTGAAGTGGAACATCCTGTAGTTTACTTGAACAAAGGATGCTGGTCAGCTGTGATTAGTAAGAGATCAATATCACTGAGGAAAATTTTTCTAGGAAGTATTCCCCCATAGTTAGCACATATGCTATGGTCCGGTGGAGGTCTGGGGCTGCACATCAAGTGGCAACAGAACTTGGCTAATGATGTGTAAGAGTTTCCCACATGGTACTGGTTTTGCAGGCATGAAGTGATCACGGAGAGCAGCTGAGGCTTGGCACTGTGTGGCAGGGTCAGAATATCCCTGAAGAGAGGCCAGGAGAGACCACTGGTGAAGATGAAGCCTCGGTTTCTGTGGAGACTCCAACATATTGAAGATGCCAGAACTGTGGGATGACCACCAAAGACAGTGGCAGGTGTGGACCAGAGCTGGCTTGAGCCTACGAGATAAGCTATATACGTTGTGGATGGCAGAGCCAGAGAAGTGGAGCTGTCAACACCCTTTGGAACCCAAAAGATCATGAGTAAGTCCCAGGTGCCAGGCATTGAGTGACAGGATTTGATTTATACTTCTGGATGTTGGATTTTGCTTTAATCCGATTATAACTGTGCCTTGGTTCTACCCTCTTGTAACAAGAAAGTATGTAAGTTGCTTTTTTTTGTTGTTTTTTTGTTTTTTTTTGTATTTTTGAGACAGGGTCTCCCTGTAGCCCCAGTTGGCCTAGAACTCATTTTGTAGACCAGGCTGACCTTGAACTCACAGAGATCTGACTGCCTCTGCCTCCTGAGGGCTGGGATCAAAGGAGTGTGCCACCACACCCAGCACAAAAGTTGTTTTTTATCTTACAGGAACCCACAGTTAAAGAGACTTTGGATTTTTAAAAAGGAGAACTTAGACTTTTAAATCATTGGAATTTTTTAAAGTCGGACTTTTAAAGTAGGACTATGTTTTATATTGTGATATTAACATGAGATCTTGGGGACAAGATAAGGTTATGGTTTAACAGTGATGTGTTTGTGTGTCAAGTTGACAAGGGGTGAATTTGTGATGGCTAATCTTGGATGTCAACTTGACACACCTGAGAAGTAGGAACCTCAATTGAGGAATTTTCACCATTAGATTGGACTGTGGGATTGTCTATGGGGCATTTTCTTGATTGCTGGTGATGGAAGAAGGCTCAGCCCACTATAGGCAGTTCCATCCATGGGCAGGTGGGCCTGGGATGTATAAGAAAGGCAGATGAGCACACCAGAGGATGCAAACCAGTAAGTAGGATTCCTCCACGGTCTCTGCTTCAGTTCCTGCCTCCAGGTTCCTGCCTTGAGTTCCTGCCTTGGCTTCCCTTGATGGTGGACAATAATCTAAAAGCCAAATAAACCCTTTCCTTCCCAAGTTGCTTTTGGTCACAGTGTTCATCACAGCAACATAAACCAAACCAGAACAAAGGTCAACCATCTCCATTTCCCCCGATGGGCCCCAGCTTCCATTTCCACATCCTTGACATCCTGTTTGGCCACCTGATCATACTCAAGTGTGTTTAAGAACATGGAAACTAGAATTGCAGCACACATTCCATGTGGTCTGATGATGCTGGAGAACATCACTGTCCATATTCTTTAAAAAATTCAAGTAAACATCCTTTATTAAAGAAAAAAATATCAAGTATACAAGCTGTATGTTGATACATTCTAAGTACACAAGAGAAAAGTGTTTGCAATACTTGGTGTACAAGTTCTTAACTGAAATCTGAGTGTAAAAAATCATAAAATGTACTCACAGGCAAGGTAACAGTATGCACAATCATGCATCCTCAAACTAGACAAAATCCTAGCACAGACATCAGGAAGTGGGTTTGGTAAGAAATTCCAACACAACCTAAGGATCTTTTGGCAACTGATGGCTGCTGGGAGGGGGAAAGGCAGTGTCTTATAGGGTTGGGACTCTTGATGAGTCCAATGAATGGATTCATAGAGAAGGGCACTGGGGGACACAAATCATACTCTATAGGCCATACCACCTATCTATCTATCTATCTATCATCTATCTATCTATCTATCTATCTATCTATCTAATCTATCATCTATCTATCTATCATCTATGTGTATATATACACACACACATATATATATGAGTTCATTAAATTGGCTGGGGGCAATGGAGAAGGTAGGGAAAATGGAACAGATCTAAATTCCATCAAACTATATTGTATGAAAATTGTAAAAATTCAAAATGCAAAAGAATCCCATGAAATACAAAGCAATGAAATAATTACAATGCAGGAAAACTGAACTGAAGAGCAAACAGACAACAGTTAAGACAATTATTGGCTATTTCAGAGTATTGCTTTAAATGCTTGCTTAGTATTTTCTTTGTGCTTTGAATACTGTAGCCTGTTCACCAAACATAATTAAGAATTATAAATTTGCAAGAGATGGCATTTATAATACACTGTACACACTGTCCATTTACTGCAATAGTGGGAAAATCCATTCTTCAAAGCCAAGGACAGTGTGCTACTGTTGTGCTTCTAATATTATACAAAGCTACTGTGCTAGTTGGTTTTAACTGTCAACTTGACACACTCTAGAATCACTTGGAAAAGGAAACCCTAAGTAAGGTATTATCTAGATCAGGTTGGCCTGTGGGCATGTCTATGGGGGATGGTCTTATTGTTAATTGATGTAGGAAGATCCAGCCATTGAGAGTGGCACAATTTCCTAGACAGGAGATCCAGAACAGAATAAGAGGAAAAAGAACTGAGAGCAAGCAAGCAGCAAGTAAAGGTCTCTCTCTGCACTTGTCTGTGGATGTTTATGACCTGCTTTACTAAAGTTCCTGCCTTGACTTCCTCTCAGTGGCAGACTGCAACCTGGAGTTGCAAGCCAAGCAAACTCATTTCTCTTCTAAATTGCTTGAGTCAGGGCAATTTATCACAGCTCTACAGGCTTTATTCATGCAAAATGACCTGCAGTCTCTATGTCTCACAAACTACCTACTATGGTTGCACACTTGGCACTACATACAGTATAATGGTGAGTAGTAAGAATTGTGTCAAAGAGTCTCTGAGTATTTGATTTCATTTTATTACTAAAAATTTGGGGATCAACCTAGCATTATAAACATTTATATTTTTTCAAGGAGGGTCGTTCATTTAAAGGTACAGTTAACGTGAAAGACAGAAGACAGAGGCGATATGGAAATAATCTGTTTTCAGGTCCGTGGATTATATGTGGACTAGATTAATGTAATTTGAAGGTTAATAGGTATAGTGTAAACCCTAAAAAAGCCATGAAAAGAAAAGCAATGACATAGCAAGTAAGCCAGTTGTAGAGATAAAATTCAAAAGAATCTAGGCAGAAAATCTTGGAAAGAAAAATAAAAACAGCACAAAGAAGAAATGAGATAAACTTCTGTTTGTGATGACTGCTTTTTACACTAGCAAGACTTTAAATTTTCTGTTTTTTTTTAAACATTTTATTTTTATTATTTTTATTTTATGTGTATGGGCATATTGCCTGCATGCATGTAAATGCACCTGTGCTGTAAAATGCCCATAGAGGTCACAAGAGGGTGTTGGTTTTCCTGGAGCTGGAGTTACTGACAGTTGTTATTTGCCATGTGGGTGGTTGGGAACCAAACCTGGGTCCTCTGTAAGAGCAAATAGTACTCTTAACTGCTGAGTCATCTCTCCAGCCCAACTTTAATTTTTTTTTTTTTTTTTTTTTTTGGTCTTTTTGAAGCAGGGTCTCCCTGTAGCCCCAGCTATCCTGGAACTCACTATGTAGACCAGGCTGGCCTTGAACTCACAGAGATCCACCTGCCTCTGCCTCCCAAGTGCTGGGACTATAGGCGTACACCACCACACCTGGCTTAAGTTTTTTTATTACATCTATTTGTGTGTATGTAGTGTGTGTTCATGGGCACATGTGCACACACACACACATACACACACACACACACACACGCCACAGTGCATGTCTGGAGATCAATGACAAATTACAGCAATTGGTTCTTTCCTTCTGCCGGGGGCGGGGGGGGGGGCGGTCTAGGGCTCAAACTCAACTCATGGGGCTTGGCGACAAGTGCCTTTATCCACTGAGCTATGTTGCCCGTCCAACTGCCAAGACTTTAAACCCTGCAAGTGGTGTAAGCACTGAGGTTAAAAGGCAGAGAGTGGGGCTGGAGAGATGGCTCAGTAGTTAAGAACACTGGTTGTTCTTACAGAAGACCCAGGTTTGAATCCCAGCACTCACATGGCAGCTAACAGCTGTCCATAACTCCAGTTCCAGGGGATCTGACAGCCTGTTCTGACCTCTGGGGGCATTGCACGACATGGGTGCACTTACCTACATGCAGGCAATACAAGCATACCCATAAAATAAAAATAATAAATAAATAAATAAAATTTTTAAAGTTAAAAAAAAAGGCAGAGTGACTAAGTTTTTAAAGAACAAGAATTGACTGCATACAATATATAAGAAACAATCTTCAAATATCAAGACATTAAAAATGAGTGGGATGCATTGTGTGTGTGCCCAACAATGGAAAGCTAAGGGTTAGAGAGCAACAGGAAAAAGTGAGTTTAGGGCAAATTAATACCAAGAATGAAGACAGTCACTTTGTTACCATAAAAGGACCAAGTAAATTTAACCACCCTGGCATGGATGTACCTAGTTATACAGCTTCAAATCTGTGAAGCCAAGACTGAAGAGAGTTAAACCAATCCCGTTTTGTGGTTGGAGATCTCAGCAGTATTCTCATTAATGTGTAGAATATAAGAGGTAAAATCAGTAACAGACCAGCCCTATCAATAAATTAGCCCTAATTGATATTTGTAATACACTACCACTAACAACAGAAAGAAGAGAATTAATATACATTCTATTCATGGGCACATAGATTTTCATCAAGATCCTGTGTTTGGCCACAAAGAAGCTTCAATACACTTGAATTGAAATCATCTGGAGGTCATGTTCAGTCTTCAAAGGAACTAAATTGGAAATCTAAGAGCTAATAGATACTTGCAAAATTCCTTCTTAGAAATAAACCCCATATTGATAAATAACCCATGGATATAAATATCAGGGAAAATTAGAAATCTTTTATCTGGATGAAAATGAGAACATAACACAGCAAAGTTTGTGGGATGCAGTTTGAGAAGTCATTAGAAGAAAATTCATGCCTTAGGGACATGAATTATATGGAAAAATCATCTAAGCTCCGACCTTAAGAAGGCAGAAAAAGAGAGCTATGAAGATCACTGAGTAGACACAAATAATGAAAGTAAGAATGTAAAACAATGGTATAGAAAATGGGTAACTAATAGAAAGCAAAAGCAATCAATGAAAGTGCTGTTTCTTCAAGAGCAACAGCATCAGTAAGCACTTCATGCACACACATAGACACAAGGAAGAGGAGAGAGGAGAGGGAGAGGGAGGGGGGAGAGAGGGAGAAGAAGAAGAAGAAGAAGAGGAGGAGGAGGAGGAGGAGGAGAGGGGAGAGGGGGGAGAGGAGAGGGGGAGAGGAGATGGGGGAGAGGAGAAGGAAAGAGAAAAGCTATCTCAGGAATGAAAAAGATGACATTATTACAGATCCTATGGGCATGGTAAGGATCAAGAGAAAATGTTAACAATCTTGCAACAGCAAGTTTGGCACATGAATGAAGTGCATTGGCTTCTTGAGAGACACTAGGAACCAGGATTCAGACGTAACAGAACTTCTCAGGCTGCATTCCGCAGACATAACACAACAGAAATTATGAACAGTAATTTGATTGTGGTGGTTACAAGGACATGAACATTTGTTGAAACATATTGTTACACATCTAAAATAGGACTATTTTAATGTACATCAAATACACCTTTTTTATAATTTTATTTTTTAAATTGAATATTTTTCATACAATATAGTTTGATGGTATTTAGATCCCCTCCCCTATCCACACCTCCCCCCACTGTCCCCTGCCCAGTTTAATGTGCTCATATATATATTATGGTTTATAGAGGCTGATTTGTGTCCCCAAATGTCCTTCAGTATGGGTCCATTCACTGGGCCCATCAAGAGTCCCATTCCAGTAAGACATTGTCATTCACTCCCTCTGGCTCTTATAATCTTCCCCCCTCCTCTTCCACAATGGTCCCCAATCCTTGGGAGGCAGAAGGATGAACACTCTGTAGCCTCTTGTTCTCTGCACATTGGCCAATTGTGGATTTCTATGTTAATCACTATATGCTGCATAAGGAAACTTCTCTGGTGAGAGAGAAATGCATATCCTATGTGTAGAGGTTGCATTGAAGACTGTCACTTAGGGTTAAGCATCTGACTTATTCTCTGCATCTGACCAGTTTGGGAAGTCTGTAACAGTCTCCATCAGTTGCAAAAAGAAGCTTATTTGATGAAGGGTAAAATGGAAACTTGGCTGTAAATATGAGAATGAGTATTTAGAATAAAGTAAGAAATTATGTACATCTAGGGATATGGCAAAAGTAGGTTTTTCACAACCAAATACACCTATTTTATTTTGTTTAAAATAACATTTGTTTAAATGAAGTAAGTGGCAATTGTCTATTTGAGTGGAGAGTTTTCATTTAAGCTAACTAATTTAGAGAAATGGCATGTTTATAAACTAAGGGAAATGACCCAACAGAAAGACAGAAAAGGATGACACTTGTGTCGCAGAGTTTTTCTGGACATGTTAGAGCAGGAGGCTGGGGAAGCACAGGGCTGTGGGAGTCAAAGACTCAGGACTTTCCAGAGGTACACAGCAGTTAACTTGGATCTTTAAAACTATTAATGTTCAAAAACAACACAAAAACAAACAGGAAGAGTTTCCTTGGGGAAAGACCAAAGTGATGTGACAAATGCCACAGATGATATGGGATTGATCCTAGGACTGGTAGGAAAATGCGGCTTACAGGGTGTTACTGAGGCAACAGGGGACAATTCAATATTGGCTGTTGTGTTCGTTGCTTTTCTTACCACAGTGCCAAAGCTGACAGAAAAACCTAAAGGAGTAGCCTGTTTTGGCACATGGCTTCTGAGAGCCTCTTGGCCCCATGTTCTTAGGCAGAACATTGTAACAGCAGGAATGTGTGGGGACGGGGGTGAGCTTCCACTTCTGGACAGACAGGAAATAGAGAGGGCCTCCCAGCACATGGGATTTTATCAGATGTGTGTCTCATTGTGATGGTTAACTTGATGTCAACCTGACAGGATCTAGAATCACCTAAAGGCAAGTCTCTGGGGGTTGGAGAGATGGCTCAGTGGTTAAGAGCACTGGCTGTTCTTGCAGAAAACCCGGGTTCAAATTCCAGCACCCACATTGTGGCTAACAACTATCCATAACTCCTGTTCCAGAGGATCTGATGCCCTCTTCTGTTCTCCAAGGGCATTGTATGACACGGGTGCACTTACATACATGCAGGTATAACACTCATATACATAAAAAATAATTTTAAAAGAATTAAAAAAAAGAGGCACGTCTCTGGACAAGTCTGTGTTTCTAGACTAGATTAAGATGAGAAGACCCACCCTAAACATGGGTGGCACATTTAGTGGGTGGCTAGGGGATCTTGGGCTAAATAAGCAAGAAAGTAAGCTGAGTACCAGCACTCATCTCTGCTTCCTGTGTGTGCAGTGTGACCAGCTGCCTCACACTCCTGACACTATGACTGCCCTGAACCAGAATAAACCCCTTTCCTCATGTTGCTTTTGTCGAGTATATTGTCAAAGCCGTGAGACAAATATAACTAAGTAGTCAGTCTCCTAGGTAATTCTAAATCCAGTCAGACCAGGGCTACAGAAATGGCAACAAACAGAACACAAAAAACTCAAACAAAAAAATATCCCAAACTAATCCAGTCAAGGTGGCAATGAAGATTAACCATCGCAGGTGTGTTGGAGATTACACATTTGTCTTCAAACAGGTACTTTGTCAAGGTTAACTTTCGCAAATGTGAAGGGGAAGGGAATATCTATATTAGAACGTAGATCATGTAACATTTAGAGATCTGCGTTTTCAGAAGACCCAGTTCTTGCCTTCAAAGTCTTTATCTAAAGTACCTATTTCACTCTGCATATAAGTAGAGCTATCAAATGTGGGAAATGGAGGGTTGGATGGTACACAGGCTTTCACTGGAGGATTTTAAAAACTTTTCTCTGGTTTGAAGTTTTTCCAAATACAAAATGGGAGGCAATTGCAGTTTATTCTTCATATAGATGAGCATTTGACTTTTTTCCTAACAATTTCTTCCTTATGTATAGAGATATTTGAAATAGTCTAAATGGTCAAAGTTAGGCAAATGACTGAAATAAAATAATCTCAAAGGCAGTCTCAACTACTTATTTTCCTAGTCATATTTTTCTGGCACAAGGTAGGTGCTTCTTAAATGTTTTTCCTTTCGTTGTGCTTTTATTGAGATCAAATCTTGTCTGTTACTTTTACTGTTGCTGTGATCAAATACACTGACAAAAGAAACTCAAAGGAGAGAAAGGTTTATTTCAACTCAAGTTCAAGTGTACATGGCAGTGAAATCAGGTAGCAGGAGCTTGAAGGAGCTGATCACCTGTGTCCACAGTCAGGAAGAATACAAAAAGATGGCGGGCTATGGTGGTGCATGCCATTAATCCCAGCACTCAGGAGGCAACAGGTGGAGCTGTGAGTTTGAGGTCAGTCTAGTTATGTGTACAAGTTCCAGACCAACCAAGGCTACATAGTAAGAATCAGTCTCAAAACAACAACAAAAACACCAAAACCCACCACTGAATGCTGGTGCTCAGCTCATTTTCTCCTTTTAATGGAGTTTAGGATCCCAGCCCAGGGAATGGTGCCACCCACATGGGCAGGTCTTGCCACCTCAGTAAACCTAGCCAAGATGATCCCTCACAGGCTTTAACCAAGAAATACCTCACAGAGGTGCTCGGAGGCTTGTCTCCTAAATGAGTCTAGATCCTGTGAAATTGGTCATCAGTGCCATCCACTGCCTCTTGTAGTTTAGGAAGAACCCCAAGACTGACTACTGTTGAACTGATCTTCACAGACTGATTTTGACCTTTATTAAAGGAACTCACAGGACCTGTGATCTTTTGTCTGGCGCCTTCCCTCAATACTGTTGCATGTATCTGTAATGTGTTGTTTTGCTTTATTTTGTGGTATTTCATTGTGTGAATATTCCATAATTTAAAAACCCACTGTATGGTTGATGGGCATTGGGTTGCTTAGCTATAAAACCAGAAGTTGTGCACATCTCCTATGGAAAACAACCTCTTTGCTTTTGATGATGTATCTGGGAGGAGAATCGTTAGACATACTTTGGTGGATACTATGAAAGTTTTGTAAAAAAAAAAAGATGGCTGTTCTGATTTATAACCCCTCAAGGAATAGATGTTTCCATTACTCCACACTCATGTCAACACTTGATTTTGTCTTGCTAATTTTAGCCATTTTGGCTAAAGCGTAATGCTCTCCCACTACAGTTTTAACATTCAATATGGATGGCAATGGCATGACAGGAAAATGGAGTAGACAGAGTGTTTTCAGAGACTTAATATTCTGGGATATAACTGCAAAAATAGATAAAAACTATTTATTAAACATTTATTTTTTAAACATTTTAAATACTTTGTTTTTGTATGTAAGTATATTGCTTGCACATATGTTAAGTACACCCAAGTTGTGCAATGCCCACGGAGGTCAGAGGACGTCAGATCCCCTGAACTGGAGTTACAGATGGTTGTTAGCTGCCATGTGTGTGCTGGGAACCAAACTCAAGCGCTCTTAACTGCTGAACCACTTCTCCAGCCCCCAAAAGCTAATTTATGAACTCGACACCATATACTTTAATTTTAATGTATACATATTCAGAGGACTTGAATGGGTTTATCAGATATTAACAATGAGTCTTTCTGCAAGGAACAATACATTCTAAAATGAAATAGAGATCTTTTTCAAAGGTTAAAAACTCATTCAATTTTATGTCTTACAGGGCTTATACTGAGTTCAATATTGTATAACTGTATAAATTCAACTGTGAACCTAGAAACTTGCACCCACTTGTGAAAGGGATGTACTCTTGCTCTGGAGTGTGTTACTGAATATGTTAAAGCTGTAGTGAAATGCTTCTTCTAATCATGTAATTAAATTTTTTTAGTGATTAAAAATAATTCTTCAAAGCGTAAAATTTTGCTCCTTAATAATTAGTAGATGTGAAAAACATTACCATTGAAATCTACCTG
>NW_008360317.1:5947015-5973102 GCF_000622305.1 Nannospalax galili | reverse complement strand
GGCATTGCACGACATGGGTGCACTTACCTACATGCAGGCAATACACGGATACACATAAAATAATAAATAATTTTTAAAAAATTAAAAAAATACTTTTTTTTCTTCAGTTTTATATAATCATGAGATGTTCTGTAGACAAACATCAATTTTAAGAGCAACAATAAAGTTTTTAGATAGGATCTCATGTAGCCTAGGCTAGCCTTATATTCTCAACTTTTTTTTTTTTTTTTTGGTATTTTTTTGAGACAGGATCTCCTTGTAGTCCCAGCTGGCCTGGAACACACTATGTAGACCAGGCTGGCCTTGAACTCACAGATCCTCCTGCCTCTGCCTCCCAAGTGCTGGGATTAAAGGTTGTGTGTCACGACACTCGGCTGCCTTATATTCTCTATGTAGCTGGAAATCAACTTCTGATCCACCTGCTTCCATCTCTCCAGTACTGGGATTACAGGCCTGGGCCACCATGCCTGGTTTTAAATGTCATCATCTGAAAAAGGGGTCCATGTCACAACCAACAAACAGGGCTCATCACCCAGTAAGCATTCCATAAGTGGTTGCTTTAGAAAACACTTCTTCCAAAGGCGAAGTGCTATCTCAGAGCAAGGCAGTGGAGCGAACTGCCAGAGAAGGGGTTGCGCCCCACGGCAGATTTTTGGGAGATACCAAGTTTCAGTGGCAGGGAAGGGTTTTGGAAGAGAAGGTGTGGTGGGAAGTGGGGAAAGTTCAGAGGTCCTATGGGGGCTTCAGCGAAATGTGAAGATGCAGGAGGCCTGAGGGATTCCCTGCAGTTAGAGCCAGGATGCTTGGGGTGATGGGGGCAGCCTGGGGAGCCCTCCACACTCTGCTGCCTACAGAGCTGGCAGCTCTTTCTGGACCCAGAACCAGAACTCTGCAGCAGCTTCCAGCTCACTGGGCTGCCAGCTCCACTGTGACCATTCCAGTTCCCATCTGCCTTTCTACAGTTTTTCCTCGGATTCTTATAGAAGTGCTTCTGCCTGCAATCATTTGCAAAAACAACACATCTAACTCCAAGCCTCAAGTCTTCAGATTTCATTTAAATGACCAGAGACCCAGGCAAACATGAAAAAAAAAAAATCACAGATTAAGTCTCCGGGGGATGTGGCTCTGCTGCTTCCTATTTACCAGGTCTTGGGTTCCTTTGATCCCCAGCACCGCCTTACTATAGGTATTGGTGACTCAAATCTGTAATCCCAGCACCCAGGTGGCAGAAGTGGGAGGATCAGAATTCAAGGTCATCCCTGATGATTTATCAAATTCAAGGCTGGCCTGGGCTACATGAGACCCTATTTCAAACCAACCAACCAACCAACCAACCAACCAACCAGCCAACAAGAATGGTGGAGAACGTCTTTAGTCACAGTACTTGGGAGGCAGAGGCAGGTGAATCTCTGAGATCTAGGCAAACTTGGTCTACATACAAGTTCCAGGCCAGCTGGGGAAATATACCATAGGGTTGAAAACCAGTGGTGTACCCCTTGTGTATAAATAGGTATTTTAAAAAAAACTATTTTCCAAGTCTGGCTGGCCCACCCAGGGCCTTTACATTATTTTCAGAGGTGTGTTCATTCTTGATTTGCATCTCCAAATTTCCTTGGCTGATGAATTTAAAAATTCTGCGAATGGAGAGCTGACTTCAAGCCACAATGTCTCCTCATATCGTTCATTCTCCTCAGTATAACTTTAGACCGACAACGGGTTTTTGAAGGATCTGAACATAGAACCATCATGTTTTCTAACCGAATTTTATGGGTAGAGGGTGGATGCCTTGGCATCATTCGAGGGATCTTTAATAATAATAAACATCCTCAGCAAGTAAACCAGCAATGCAAGTTCTGAGGGACTTGCAGTGGGGAAAGTCAGCACCCGTGCTGGGGGCCAGGTCTATTTCTATGGTCCAACTCCACAGCTGCTGCCTTGCCCCAAGCTAGCAGCCCTCTGGGTTGCAAGGAGGGCAAGGCAGTGTTGTCACCACATCCAGAGACAAATACCATTTCTTGCAAAGTCTCCATAGGAACTTTGCCCAGAAATACCCTAAGCAGTTACCAAGTTTCTGATAGAGTGAGGTCCCTTCCCCACTGCCTAGTCCATTACACCAAAGGGAAGTGGCTTTGCCCCTGGGCTAGGATAAGGTCAAGCTCCTCCAGCTGTGTAGGAACGGTTGAGTCCCCTCCCCTCCAGAGAAATCAGCCAGGAGGAAGTGGTGACTGCGGAAGCAGTGTTTCTGCCTTAACTAGGTTCCTCATGAAACCTGACGGTGTGAGTTTGTTACTCTGCAGGCGTCTCACATTTCCGTGAGAATCATTCTTTCCTTCTGGGTCTATAGGAATCTAAGAACTCTGGTTTTGTAACCCTGATTGGATGGATTGGATGGCATTATCAGCAGGTCAAGAGGTGGGAAGATGGCTCAGTGGGTGAAGGTGTTTGCCACCAAGCCTGAAGACCTGTTTGATGCCCAGGACCAGAGAACTGATTCCCTCAAATTGTCCACACACACACACACACACACACACACACACACACACACACACAACCAGAGAACTGATTCCCTCAAGCTGTCCACACACATACACACACACACACACCAAAGAACTGATTCCCTCAAGTTGTCCACACACACACACACACAACCAGAGAACTGATTCCCTCAAGTTGTCCACACACACACACACACACACACACACACCAGAGAATGGATTCCCTCAAGTTGTGCCCTCCCCTGCCAGAAATAAAAAAAAAAATTTTTTTAAGGTATCCAGAGTCCTTGGCCACTATGGCACAAGCAAAAGGGAGTGTGCCACTCCCCTCAGTCCCCAAACTCCCATCTTACTGACAGATATTTTCTCATCTTGAATTTTCCCCCAGGGCCTTGGACATGCCAAGAAAATGCCCTATCACTTACACCCCAGCACTGAGCCCATTTTTATTTATTTTTAAATTATTTAATTATTTTTATTTATTTTATTATTTTTTAACAATGTAGATATAAAATACAGCAGAATTGAGGCTGGAGCCAAGTTGAATTTTACTGAAGTGTCATAAAATAAATTGAACAAAGGAGAAAAAGAGAAAATAGAGATAAATAGGAAAATACTCCAAATTTATGGATGGAAATCATTTAAGAGCATTATTCTACAACAGATGAAGAAACTTTTAATTTCTTTTCATATTAACACGGCTCACCACAAATCCACTAACAAAATGACTGCAGGGTTGATCAAGATGACTTCAGGAAACCCAGGATAACTTTGTCGTGAGAAAACCTCAGTGTGAATGAGGACAGAGAAGCAAACAGTTCCAACCAGGAAGGCATGCTGAGGTTTAACCAAGATCTGCCTTACTCAGAGCACCTAAAGTCTAGGACACTTTAGGTCAAAGAGATGACTGAGCTAGCCAGGCCAGGTAGGGCCCAGCCCATGACTCAGGCTTTATTCACACCACTGGGTCCCTGCATCAATCACCCTTAGGGAAGCCAGCTACTATTTTTGGCAGAGGGATCTTCAAATGCAAGCCTTGGATGTGATCAATCATATTTTACCCATCCGTAGTCCAAGGAACTGTTTCTAAAGGGACAGTTGGGGACTTTCATGAATACAGTATTAAGAAATCTAAACTTTTGTTTTCATTATATAATTTACTGCTCTTAATTCTTTCTTCATTTTGTACAACTATAGCATTAGGTATTGAGTGAGAGAATTCCTTCTTTGCTAATGAGCCAGTTTATTCCCATGGAGGAAACTCCAAATTGAAGTCTTAATAAAGGGAGATATGTAATGTGGGAACACACATTAAAATGTATTGGAAATCAAGATAGTACGCAATCATAATTAACCGATAGTCTTTAACTTTGGAAAAACAGAAGAGTAATTAGAATAAAATAAGTATTAAAAAAAATAGGCAGTAGTTTGATTTACAAAAGAATAGAGCCATAATGCCTAACTGCCCAATTCAGTAACTCTAGAATCTTCTTTAGTCAGCACTAAGAATTCACATTTGAGCTAGCCAGCAGAACATATAAATATTTAACAGACTACATAATTCTACTCACTGCTGTGATTGTACACAAATTAATCAGGTTAAATATTAAAGATATACTGGGAGTACTCCCAAATTATCAATAGAATATTAATCAAATGAATTTTAAAAGATTCAGAAATAGAAGTAGAAAATTAATTTTAACATAGATGAGACAATGCTTAAACAATTATTGACCTAATCAAGACCTTTAAAATTACCACCAAAATGCACTACAATTTTTTTTATTTAGTTTACAGAAAGACTTAAGTACAGGTTGCAGAAAGGAAAGGTTTAGTGCTATTTACATTCATTTTAAAACTCTGCTCTATACAAATTTAATTCTGATCAGTATGAACAATATTTTCGTAGATCTACTGCATATAAAGCCTTTTCATCAAAGCATTAACAACGAATAAAATAACCTGATTGCATTTAAACAAAGCTGACCATCAGAAACCATTTACACTTAATGTCTGTGAGAGCCAAGAACACTCATTAAATACAGGATGTAATGTCAGCCTGCAACTTCATTTTTAAAAAGGCTAAAGTTATTGATATGGAATATTGATCTATATACTACACGCCAATCTATATTTAAGTTCTATAATTAGATATTTTATAAGACTTTTATTAAATATAGTCTACACATATTTGTAATTTCATCCAGGAAGAATTTCTTCCTAGTGAAAAAAATATAAAATCTTTCATATTTTTTTTTACAGGTTTAGATGAAACTAGCTCATGCTTTAGTGCTGTGCAAATTGTTTGTAGCATATCAATTTTTAAATTATTGGTAAAAATAAGAGTGGCATTACTAGTCATGTATGCCTTAAAAATCAGCTTTTGATTTTAATACAATTGCAAGCACTGATTCCAAATGCAAACTACTATAAAGTAACAAAATTAGAATATGGAGGTTTCTAGTTTGTAAGGATTCATCTGAACTTTAATGAGTAACATGATGTGGGCACAGTTACGGGTAAGCAACGATAGTGGAAAATGTCAATTTTCTGATATTCAAATACATAAAAGGGATCAGCGCTGAGGTTTCTACCGTTTCTGCACAGTAATGACAGCCTCTGAGACTGGCCCCTTGGGTTAAGGCTGGGGACACACTGCCGCCCCCTGTGCTGTCTCAAGGAGCACTCAGCAAGGAGGACTCAGTGCAGGGCATTCAAGGAAGCCTCTGCGGAGTGCTTTAACAACAGGCACATGTTTTCATTTGCTGCAGTGAATATCGTCACTCTGTTTAGTATTCTGTGCAGGGCAGCCACCATGACTGACTTGACTTTGGTAGAATTCACCCAACATTTCAGTTTCTTTTCCATTTTTCCCTGTCAGGTTGGCCCCATAATTAACTTCATTGATTGCTGAGTGTCTTCCAGTATGGAACTGTGTATAGGAGTACCACACACTCTTATGTTCTGCTGATGAGGAAAACAATGACAATCTTTTTTTTTTTTTTTAAGTGCAAATTGTATTTGGAACACTTAATTTATTACTTCTGGTGATGAAAATTTTTGTGGCAGCAAACAGTTTCTGCTGTGAAAGATAACTTGTTAACTTTTCCCCTGGAGATCAACTGCATGTTTTAGAATGCTCAACATAAACAAGAAATACAAGAGATAAAAACTCATAGTGAAAAATGTTCTTGGTTCTTTTCACTTCGTGAGAAAAGATGACCGAGTTTGTGAGTGATTAATCCCACAGATGTGCAGGCCGACTTTCCTAAAGGTGTCAGCAGCTGTGTTGAGTCTCCTCTGTCCCAACAATGTGAACAGACTGCCATGGGTGCTGGCTGCAGCATCACAGGATCACACAGCAGTTACTCTCACCAGTCTTCTCCCGATTCCTCTGACCTGGGCGCAAAGAGAGGGGCCTGGTTTAGATGACGGCTGGTCTCAGGGGAGGGAGGGCAAAGGGCCAAGGTTTCATCAGAGACAGCTTGGGTTTTCTTAATGGTTGCTTTTAAAAGAAATTACAAGCCTGTAATAAGGGATCTTTTAATTTTAGCATGTTTCAAAAATGTCTGGTTACTTCCTTGACAAGCTCGATTCCCAAACTACGAACATTTCTTTTTCTTTAAAGTGTCCAGGAGGAACCAGCCATGTCTGAATGCCTGTTTTTATGACTCAAATGCGACACTTCTCCAGGGAGCGCTTACCTTGAGAGTTGGGCTCTGGCAAGGTCTCTCTGGCCACTAAATGCATCACTGTTGTTTTGCCAAAAGGAAGTTTTAACGCTATGAGAAAAGCAGAAAAAAATCTGTTATATACACATCTGTTAAAATCGCTAGCCAGAACTGAAATCATTTCAAAAGCTGATTTCTTTTCTAATGTTCTTTCGCAGGCTGCATCTTGTCTACCAAGGAGACAAGGTTCACATACTCAGAGGAGAGGTTCACAGTTTAAAAGCCATTTCTTACAGTTATGGCCACTGTCATGACACATAAAGCTATATTATTTAAGAAAAGAAAATACATAATCTGTTAATATCAGTAACCGCCTTTAGAGGAGGCAAGAGAAAGTATTTTCTAGAAGTTTTGTTTTAAGCAGAATTTTTTTTTTTAGTTTAGAGAAAAGTTTAGAAGAGATGTTTCAAAAATTTAACTGCATGTCAGCTGACTTATAAAATTACTGCACTTAATTTATGACCTTCCTCTCACTCACTTTTCAAATGCTGCTCTATGTGATTTGAGCTAACACATAGATTTGAAGATTTCTAATTATTGTCAATATTACTACTAGTTCACAGAATCAAGGGCTTTTCTAAGCTCCTGTGGGGCTCACTACTAGAAGATGCAGATTTTCTTGTTTCTCCATTTAAATTTTTAAAAAATATTTTATTTACTATCTTTATGTGCATGAGTATACTGCCTACATGCATGTAAGTGTACCCACGTCATTCAATGCCTGTGGAGATCAAAAGAGGGCGCTGGATCCCCTGGAACTGGAACTACAGACAGTTGCCAGCTGCCATGTGGGTGCTGGAAATTAAACCCAGGTCTTCTGCAAAAGTAGCCAGTGCTCTTAACTGCTGAGTCATCTCTCCAGACCCTCTCCATTTAAATTTAACTAGATGCAGCAGGTATGATGCTGGCACTGTCACTAGTAAGGGAAGAAGCCTGGTCTCCGCTGCTTTTTCGGCACTGAAGAGATTTGTTTTCTAAGACCCTGAACAACATCCAGAAAGTAAGGTTTTCAACTTTCCCCATAAAAATCACCGGGGTTTAACTCAGTAGAAAAATTGGTGGGAAAGAGGGAACATGTAGAAATTTGCATTTTAAAATGAGTATTGGATGCTGGAGGTGTAGCTCAGAGGTAAAGTGCTTGCCTAGCATGCCTAAGACCCTGGATTCTATTCTTAACATCACACAAAAAGTAAACAAGTAGAAATTAAAATTAAAATGAGCATCCTAGGTGATGGTCATGCACAGTTTCTCTGAACCATACCTGGAAATAATGAGCTGATCCTACTGATGGCTAAAGCTGATCATCCTCCCTTCTCTAACAGTAGGACTGTTGTCAGGCCTCTCCTTTAGTGGACTGAAACTGCATGTGACTACAAGATTACACCTCAAAAAAGGGGACTCAGGAATGTTTAAAGAGACCCAATAATCAAAAACTTACTGAAACTTACTGAACCACAGATTTCAAGAATGACAGAGAAACTAGGTGGAGCATGTTGCTCCTGTAGTCCCTGCTACTCAGAGGCTAAGGCAGGAGGATTGCTGGAGCCCAAGGTTTCCTGGCCAGCCTGGGCAAATGATAGGGGCCCCTCCTGCATGTGTCCCACAGTGACCCAAAGGCCATCAGCCTTGTCTGTATGCCCACCATTTCCCAGTCACTCACTCACTGTTTGAACATCGCCTGTAATAAGGACTCCATTTATTCCCATGGTGGGCCATTCTTTTAGGTAAAATATGTTCAAATATTTTCTCTGGGCTGCTAAAATGGCTCAGCCTGAGAACCTGAATTTAATCCTGGGAACTCACATAAAGGTGAACAGAAAGAACTGACTCCACAAGGTTGTCCTCTGTATTTGTCACGTTACCCCACCCATAACAAAAAATTTAAATATTTTGTAATTGTCAATTTAAAAAATATTAAATAAGGGGCTGGAGAGATGGCTCAGCAGTTAAGAACACTGACTGCTCTTGCAGAAGACCCAGGTACAAATCTCAGCACCCACATGGCAGCTAACAACTGTCTGTAACTCCAGTCCAGGGAATCTGACAGTCTCTTCTGTTCTTCACAAACACTGCATGACACGGGTACACTTACCTACATGCAGGCAATACACACATACACATAAAATAAAAATAATAAAATATTTTTAAAAAAAATTAAATAAAACCAAACCAAACTGTCTGCCTTTGATTTGTAGCTGTAGGCCCTAAGCCTACTCACAGAGCTACAGGACAAGGGCTGGCCAAACACAGGACGCAAGCTGAAGCCTTCTACACCAGTCATGCAAATGCTTGAAGACAGCTGCCATCACTGTGAGCTACCTCTTTAGCAGGGGCATTAAAAACACAAGGAAATAAAAGAAAAACGGCAACTAGAAAGGCAAACAGTGGAGTGCAAGCATCTAGCTTAACCAAAACCCAGTGACTGATCAACCAAGGTCTCCTGTTTTCCATACCACCTAACTGGATCACAAAGGCCAGAGGTAGTGTAATCCGCTTCCAGAAGACTGACAGCTACACATAATGGTAACAATGAGATGAGTCATTCTGCTAATTATTCCAAAATGAATTTTTAAAAATGGTTTAGAAATCTATATTTTAATGAGAATGAGTCAACCACCTTGGTTTGAATACATTCTATGACCTTAACACTCAACACTGGAGCCACAATGCAAAGACAATTAAGGAGCTTGTGGAAAACTGCTCAATAGATCAATATTAAGAGGGAGATGGAGACTTGTTCATTCAGAGTCAAGAAACTCAGCTCAATTAACACTTATTTAGTTTGTTTTTTTCATTTATCAATTTTTAATTCAAGATCTTATTTGAGCCATAAAGATGTTTTAAAAAAATATATCGAAGCCACTGTTTAGATGTTCTTGCTTCTTGCTGTTTTGTGTTTTTATAGTAGATGGAATTCCACTGAAATGGGCCCACAGCCCACAGATAACAAATGATTCAGATACCAGAAAATTCAGTGCCATCCCACACCTATCACCCCCTCCAGGGCTCAGGAACTTTTGCAGAAGAGGTTGGTAGGAAGAACGTAAAAGCGAGAGGAAGGGGTGGCGTGTTAACTGGAAGTGTCCCCCCAACTATGCCGGCAAGCTATAGTCACACCTCCTTCCCACGCCATCAAGGAGTGGATGGGGGCCTTCCCACCCAATGAGTTGACCTTAGTTGCATGTGGAAGAGGGGCTAAGGATATATAAGCTGAGAACGCCATGAGGCACCTCTCTCACCATTTTGTGTGGTTGTTGGGAAATCACAGGATCTATATCTATATTTGAGTGTGGGCTTTCCAGCACAGCCATAAATGGGGGGTGCCAACTCTTCTGTAAATAACACCTCCCCATGCTCTGTCAGCAAGCCCAATAAACTCATCATTATGATTCCTGCCCCCGCCCCCAAAAGAACAGAGCTAATGGAAACCATTATTCCAACAAAACAAAACAAAACAAAACAAAAACAACTACTGAATGAATTGGGGCTGGAGCAATGGCTCAGGGGTTAAGAGCACTTGGCTGCTCTTGTAGAAGACTGATGTTTAACTCCCAGCATCCACATGGTGGCTAACAACCATCTGTAACTCCAGTTTCAGGGGATATGATACCCTCTTCTGACCTTTGTGGGAATTGCATGACATGGGTACACTTACATACATGCAAGGAATACTCATACACATAAAAATAATAAAATATTAAAAAATACTGAATAATGGCATCATCTTTAATACTTGCATAAAAGAGCTAAGTAGCTAATAATCTTTACTCTCATATTAGGGGAGGGTCCATCTAATTACACAAAACCTATAAAAAGTTACATATCAAAAAGTTCTACCTTTAAGTGCAGTGTAGACTACAACATTTTTTAGACTACTTCTTACACTGCCACAAACTAGGCTGTGTGAGAGCAGACTCTGAAGTAGTCTACCAATCTGACATTGTTGAAATCACTGTAGCCAGCAGCTTTAAACCTCAACTCAGTTTTTTCACAGTGGACTTTATAACTCTTGACACCCTGAGGGGAGGTTTTATCATCTTTGTCTCCCCAAGTGTTTATTAGCGTTGGCACATAAAGAGTTCAGTAAATACATGCTAACCAAATGAACAAAAATATTCTATTTTGAAGGAAGAACAGGTTAAATATTTCATTGTTTAGAAGGAAAAGCTTGATTATACTGAAGCAAGGATGTCATAAGCATATAGCTGCAATTTTCAAATTGCCGAATATATTTGAAACACATATTAAAAATGAATTCTGCCTATGGTAGAAAGTATACCCATAAGGGGGCACTACTGAACTACATTTCTCCAATCACAAATAAAGAATAGTAACAACTAACAATTACAGTATTCACTATGTACCAAGCATTGCTCTAAGAGCTTTCAATACATAAATGAATTTACTTACCCCAACCAAAGTAGCAGGTACTATTTTATCCCTATTGCTCAAAGGAAAGTGGGAGATTTTGATGCAAGTCCTTGCTCAAGGTCACCTAGCTAGGGGAGCTAGGGCATGGCTTGCACAGCCTGGTTCCAACTCTGTTTTTCAGCTGCTTAAGTGCTGTCCTCACAGCAGCTACTTTTATCCTTACACAATTGGCAATTCTATCAGCTCAATAGGAAATATCTTTTACATGTGAAAGCCAATTGTCATAAACTTTTCCTCATTTCTGTAGTGAATTTTAACTTAAAGACATCACATCTAAATTATATTATCAGAGATACAATAAAATCACATTTATAAAAGAGCAGGCATGTATTCTTGGAACGGGAGAGGGTTTATTTCTTAAGATAGTCAGTACTAAAATATACTTAACAGAAGGCAAAATATACAGGAGTAGGCACACCAAACATAGGCAGAATTCCAAGTTTGAATTTATCATTTTTTAGTCAATTCAAAAGCATCAACATTTAAAATAAACAAATGAGTAATATCAGCAGGAGAGAGACATTATTACCTCCTAATGTGACGTTTCCATGTAGAAATCTTCCTTGATAAATAAGTCGTAGAATGTTTGGACTACTGACCTGCTCTTCTTCCCAGTCTGAAAGAAGCCAGAGAACCAGTTAGGTACTGCAGCAACACACCAGAGCTGCTGCTGTACTGTCCAGACTCCACAGTGAAGAGCCTCCTAACCACTTAGTCACTGTGGCCTTTGTTCCTTTTGACTTTGCTCAACAAGGGGGAAGAGATGCAAGGAAAGACTAGTTTTTGCCTCTCAAAGTATACTGAAGTGTGCCAAGTTGTAGGCCTGAAGTTTAAATAATTAAATGGGCTGGGAGGAAAAAAATCCTATCCTAGTAGATATGTATCATTTGAAAATTAATTTTAGTTGTCAGTAACAGAATAACAAATATTGCTAAATATTAAAATGTACACCCAATGACAAACTTCTAGCTTGTACATTTAATGACAGTAACAAATTTCTCAAAGATTTTTTAAAGGAGTAATAGATAATGTCGATATATTTTTATTTTATTTTTGAGGCCAACTAAAAAGCATTACAAGAGACAAGACACATCAAAGCTGGGAAAGTGCAGAGACTCCAAAGAGAAATTGGTAATAGTTCATAGCATGGGTTAACAGTATTTAACACAGCATACAGAGACTGATGTTCTGACACCTGACAGGTTGGCAATCTTCATTAGCTTGTAGTTCTAACAATTTAAGCTCTAATTGTGGGTTTGAGAATTCCTCTGTCACCTTTGTCAACAACTCTAGTCTGAAGTGCTTGCTTTTTTATAAAAGCATGAGATACTAGACAAGCTCTGAGAAGAGTAAGGATAGAAAAGAAAGGTTAATAAAGGATCTTCCTTCTATACAAAGCAATGTATGCACATTTGATAAAATCATCAGACACAAGAGAACCTGGTGGAGTATAAATGAATCTCAGCCATTTCCAGCCCACCTGCCCCATGCATGCCCTTCCTTTGCCCCTCTTTCCTCCTAGTGAGCCTTTGCTGTCTTCTGACTCCACTGTGCCTGTTCTGGATGGATGATAAGATAAGCCATTAACACTTCAGTATGAATTACTTTGAATTCACTGCTTTTTTAAAAAATATTTTATTATTTTTATGTGTACGTGTGTATTGCCTGCGTGTAGATAAGTACACCCATATCGTGCAATGTTTGCGGAGGACAGAAGAGGCTGTCGTATCCTCTGCAACTGGAGTTACAGACAGTTGGTAGCTGCCATGTGGGTGCTGGGATTCGAACCCGAGTCTTCTGCAAGAACAACCAGTGTTCTTAACTGCTGAGCCATCTCGCCAGCCCCGAATTCACTGCTTTTAAAACCATTGTTTCATAGAATATTTCTGGTCAAGAGGTAAGTGATCCTTTGATATAAAGGTTTAATACTGAAAAAAGGTTAGTAATTCTAAGAATATTTAAGTTAGTTTTTTGAGATGCAAAAAATGTAAAGCTACATATTCTTACTATCCTAACAGACTCTCATGATTTCTGTACCATTCATTTAATATAATAATTCTTATTTCCTTTCCCCTGTCCAGGATCTGAAATTTAGAGACACTTGTAGAGCAAATCTTAAGGAGGGCTCTGAGGCATCAGGAACATGTTATTAGCAGACCCAGGTATAGCTATGTGTTCACTCTACCTACCTGTCAGCAACATTCTCACAAAACTGCCACCAAAGTACTTCTTCTTTATGCTTTCTTTTTTTTATTCACTATTTTTATTTTATGTGTATGAATGTATTGCCTGCATGTATGTGAGTGCACCCGTGTTGTGCAATGCCGCAGAGGTCAGAAGAGGGCTTCGGATTCCCCCGGAACTGGAGTTAAGGATGGTTTGTAGCCGCCATGTGGGTGCTGGGAATCCTTCTGCAAGATCAGTCAGTGCTCTTAATGGCTGAGCCATCTCTCCAGCCTCTTTTTTCTTTTTTAAGACAGGGTCTCACTATGTAGCACTGGTTGGCCTGGAATTTAGAGATCTGCCTGCCTCTGCTTCCCAAGTGCTAGAATCCACCACACCAGGCAGTACTTTCTTCTAATGATCACATATTTACTTTTTTTTTCCTTACTAGAATCAATGAATATTTACATTTACTGATTTTTAGTACCTTATGTGATACAATTTAAGTCTAAATTTTTTATTTAAATATTTTGTTTAAGAGTTCCTTTTTATGTTCTGTAGTATCTAAATCTGATGAGTAAGTTTGACAAAAGTCTTTTTTCCTAAAAGTAAATAGCATATAGCTTATACAATCAATTTCCAGTGCTAGGTGGTGCCTTGCTTATGCATTTAATGGGGAAGACCTACATTAGGTATCTCTATTTAAATCAGTGGGATAATTTAAGGAAATTTTTTTTTTTTTTTTGCGACAGGGTCTCCCTGTAGCCCCAGCTGGCCTGGAAATCACTATGAAGACCAGGCTAGCCTTGAATTCACAGAGATCCGCCTGCCTCTGCCTCCCAAGTGCTGGGACTACAGGTGTGCACAAGGGATTTTTAAAAATTCAGTACTTAGTAAAACAATTACACAAATAATATTATTACATAAATAATTTTTGAATGGGATCATCCTTTCCTTGTGTGGCCCTTACTACAACATTCACACAGCCGAGGATACCTCTCCCAGGCCCACGCACAGAACTTACACATCACACTGTGCTCAGCAAGCTAATCTTCCTGCCGATGCCTTCCAGCATGTCTAAACAAATATCTAATAGTCTGAAAGCTACAGGCTTTTCTGAACCCCAGCCTCTTTTATTTATTTATTTTTACTTTATGTGTATGAATGCTTTGCCTGCATTTAAGTGCAGTACATGTGTGCAATGCCTGCAGAGGTCAGAAGAGGACGTGAGATTCCCTGGAATTTGAGTTACAGTTATTAGCTGTCATGTGGGTGCTGGAAACTGTACCCAGGTTCTCTGTAAGAGGGGCTCTTAACTGCTGAGTCATCACTTCAGCATCTTCTTGATTTAGTACTAGGCCCTTGGTAACAGAGAGGGAGAAAAAAATCCATAATTAAAGTATTTCCCTAATTAATGTTTCTTCGACCTAGGGCTATGAGCACAGAGACAAGTTCTTAGGATCTGAAAGTCCTTTAAGAATTTCTCAACTGTTCGTTTTAATGACAAATCTGCAAGAGATCTGTGGATGATCCAATTAACTACCTGATGATGACCAAGCATAGCCCTGGGATTCTAGTGCCCATTTATATACATGGCTTATGATTATATTGTTTTAATTGTCAACAAATGAATAAAAAAAAGAACAGGACCTAAATGAATTTTTTAAAAAAATGATGTATTCTTTCGAAGGGCAGACTGAATGACAAGCTGGCACAGCGCATAGACAAAGGTTGTGTGGTAAAGCTCGCCTGCCAAATTTGGGAATCATTGTGCCAGTGGGGAATCTGTTTCAGCAAAAACACTTTTATGAAGGTGAATATTATTATTTTTAGAAATTCATTTGCATTTTCTTTACAGATCCATTTTAGTTTTATGGCTTTTGTAAGTTCATAGAGATGAAGAATTTTAGTTGGGTTTTATTTTTCTATATTTTGTTTTTGTATGTGTGTGTGGAGGTGTGTGTGTGGAAGTCAGAGGGCAACCCTGGGAGTTGGTCCTCACATTCCACCTTGAGACAGGGTCTCTCTGTTGTTCACCACTGCATGTGCCAGGCTAATTGCCTGTGGGTTTCTGGGAACTCTCCTGTCTTTTCTTCCTATCTTGCTGGAGGAATGCTGGGATTATAGGTTTATGCTAAGGCATGAGTTCTGGGATTCAAACTCAGGTCTTCATACTTCTAAAACCAAGCTCTTTACTCACTGAGTCATCTCCCCAGCCCTGTTTCTATATTTTAAAGTGCACATTATAATAAAAATAATTTAAGTTGGTACTAAGGGATCTATAAGAATTTTCTGAGCCACGCATGGTGGCACATGCCTTTAGTCCCAGTACGTCGGAGGAAGGCAGGCGGATCTCTGTGAGTTCAGGCTGGCTGGGGCTACAGAGAGACCCTGTCTCAAAAAGACCAAAAGAAAAAACAAACCACAGAGACTTTTCTTCCTCTACCTCTACAATACCCCATATAAAGCAGAGAAACATAGACACATAGACTTCATGGATCATTTTGAATATATTGTGATCTTTACTGAAACAGGTCTCGTCCTTTAAAAGTCCAAATTGCTTTAGCTAATAAAACTATATAGATTTGGCATGGTTGTTTATCTACTGGGGAAGCTGAGGCATGAGAATTCCAAGTTTGAGGGCACCTTGAGCAATTTAGTAAGATCCTTTATCAAAATAAAAAATAGCTGGGGGGGGGGTCGCTAGAGAGATGGCTCTGTTTTGGACACTGTTTTTGCAGAAGACCCGGGTTCAAATCCCAGTACCCACATGGCAGCTAACAACTGTCCATAACTCCAGTTTCAGGGGATCCAACAGTCTCTTCTGTCCTCCTCAGGTATTGCATGACACAGGCGTACTTACCTACATGCAGGCAATACATGCATACACATAAAATAAAAAAATAATAATAAATAAAATAGCTGGGGATACAGCTTAGTGACAGGGTACTTGCCTAACCTGCACAAAACCTTGGGTTCAATCTTTTGTACTGAGAAAAAATTAAATGAGATCAGCTAAACAGTGTTACCCTATGGTGCATGCACAGAAAGGGTCATGGAGATACTTGGGGAAAGTTTAAAGGAAAAACATAAAGACTCACTTGAAGAGGCAAGGCAGAGTCTTAATAGACAGGGAAGAAGCAGAAAAAGGAGGAGATGAAAGTATACTCCCAGACCCTTCACTGTGGCACAGTTTGAAAACACAAAGCATAGACAGACTTCACGCTCCCTGGATCTTGTTCAGGGAACACAGGAAACATGAGTTCCAAGTTAACCCTGTTTCAAATAGGCCATGCACAGAGGAACCAAAGGAGAGCATCTTTGTTAAGACAGTTTCTTTTTCCTTTGTGTTTGGTACAAATAATTTATTGATATGAAATTGTATGTGCATTAAACATACTCCCACAAAGACAAAAACAGGGTCTCTGCACATCAGCCTCCTTCACTACTCTGGGATGGAGAAAGATGAAGGGGAAAATCCAGGGAAGGACACAGTGGTCCCCACTAAGTCTGGGACACATGTCCTCAGTTATTTGTTCTTTCTCATTTTATAACTTTTTCAAAAATGCTTGTGGAACAGGCAGGGCATAAAGAATCAGCACCCTGGAGAGCAAGCCCGCACTCACCCATGGGCCAGTTATCATACACATGCTTCGCAATGTCAGCAGCAGAATCATTAGGGGAGAACAGGAACTCCTTTGTTTTTCCACTCACCAAGATGAGGCGCAAATTAATCTGAAAGAAGACAATAATTCTCTTAATATAAATCTTAGCTTTTTAACACAAAAATGCTTTGCATAGGTTTTTCATTTAAAGCACATTCTAAACTACTGCCAGTATCATCTGATGTTCTTAATTCTTTAAATTATTAATTAAGTCATCAAACAAAGTAGCTTCACTATGGCATCTTCATGCATATATCCCATTATACTTAGTAATCCTCCTTCCCCTTTTACCTCATGGTCCTTTTCCTAGAAACTTGTGTTGATCCCCATCTTCCTTTTAAGTAGCCCCATTTCCTTTTGCTTTCATGTCACATTATTTTTTTATTATGTCATAATTTTTTTGAATTTTTGAATATTTCATATGATATATCTTGATCATATTAGACCTCCCCCATCTACATCTTTCCACAACCCCCCCACCAGATTTCATGCATTCTGTCATATATGTTAAAGCTTATTGAGCCACATTTGTATCCCCAAGTGGGAGTTCATCCCCTGGAGCCTAGTCAACCTATTTAGCATCACTCCCTTAAAGAAAATCAACTCTCCCTCTTCCAGTAGTCATTGGTTGCCAATAGTTCCTCAGCTACGGTAGAGGCTTCTTTCCCATTTCCCCACTTCTATGCTGGGTTTTTGTCTAGTTTGAGTTTGCATGGGCCTTGTGGATCTTGTTACCATTGCTGTAAGTTCATATGAGTAACTTCCTGGCCACCTGAAAAACTGTTCCCTTATGGTCATGCACCTCCCCTGGCTCTTACAATCTTTCTGCCCCCTCTCTTCATCAATGATACCAGAGCCTTGGGTGGCAGAGGTCTGATATAGGTGTCCTGCTCATGGACAAGCACTTTGTAGTCACATTATTTATTTACATTCTTTTAAGCTGTTTTTATAATGGGAATTGGCATATAACTTTACCACCTTTTAATTTTTAAAATTAAAATAAATTTTTTATTTTATGTGTATGAGTGTTATGCCTACATGTATGTAAGTGCCCCTGTGTCACGCAGTCCCTGTGGACGACAGACAAGGGTGACAGATCCCCCTGGAACTGGAGTTACAGACTATTGTTAGCTGCCATGTGGGTGCTGGGATTTGAACCTGGGTCTTTTGCAAGAGCAGTCACTGTTCTTAACCTAGTTAAGTCATCTCTCCAGCCCCAACTTCCTATTATTTAATATGAGTGTATTGTAGATATATTTGTGAGTGAAAGAAAACCAAAAGTCAGGAGGGGCTGGAGAGATAGCTTAGTCAATAAAATACTTGCTGCCAAAAACCTAAGGACCCAAGTTTGGATCCCTGGAGCTGATGGCCAGCCAGTCTAGCCTAATTGCTGAGTTCTAGGTTCACTGAGAGATTGTTTCAAAAAATAAGGTGCAGAAGCAATTGAAGAAGCCACCTGACAGTCATCTCTAGCCTCCATACACACACATATACATGCAGAAAATCAAAGTCATTATGCTTATGAATTTACAGTGTCTACAACTAAGCTGTAGATTATGACCACTACTACTACTGTAAATATACATTTCTTTATTCAATAACGAGTAAAAATGTTGACCCTGACGGTTTTGTCACCAAATAAGAAAAACAAGAAGAACTCCAGCAATCTTGTTTAGCATCTACTGGATTCCTGTATCCAAATCAATATATATTTGCTTACCACTCTGGTCACTGATTTATCTTTTTAATCACAGTCATGGCAACCCACTTCTGATACCTCACTATGTGGAACACACGAACAATGCAGAATGGACTAGACTCTATTAGATGGAAGAGACTTGTACTCTGAATAAGAACCTGCATTCTGTTTGTAACCTCAACAAAAAAGAAAAGGGGAAAATTTATATTATATTCTAGGTGATAGGTTCTTTCTATCCAATAAAATTTTCTTGTTGCCTTTTAAAAATGAGATTATATAAAAAGCTTGCTTTAGGAAGATAAATGATGAAATCACGTGACTATAAGAAGTGCAAAGTGAACATCATTAATCCCCAACTCTAAACCCTTTGAGTACATTTCAGCTTAGGGAAGCTCAATAAGTCAACTCTAAAATCTGAAATACTTGTGATCCTAACCATTTCAAATAAGGGATACTCTTAACCTGCAATATACAGAAACTCTGTGTCTCACTGAAACAAGGTTAGGCAATAATTTGCAGTAATTGTTGGATTGTTAAAAAAAAAAAAAACAAAAGCATCAATTTATTTCTCATAGCAAATAGGGCATGATTCTTCAAGCAAAAAAGCTAACATCTGTGCAATACAGTTTTTAGTTCTTAAGATATGCGACTATTCAGGACTGTTTCTTTACCAGTAATAAAAGCATATCATGCTCTTGGGGCTGGAAAGATGGCTCAGTGGCTAAGAACTCTGGCTGTTCTTGCAGAGGACCTGGGTTCGAATCCCAGCACCCACATGACAGCTAACAACTGTCTGTAACTCCAGTTCCCTGGGATTTGGCAGCCTCTTTTGTCCTCCATGGGCTTTGCACGACATGGGTGCACTTACCTACATACAAGCAATACATGCATACATATAAGATAAAAATAATAAATGAAATTTAAAACTATTTAAAAAAATCATGCTCTGAATTGATATGCATTATTTTATTTATTATTTTTTATTTTATGTGTATGAGTATATTGCCTGCATGTAGGTAAGTTCACCCATGTCGTGCAATGCCAATGTTCTTAACGGCTGAGTCATCTCTTCAGCCCTATATGCAATATATTAAAGGTTCCAAAGTACTGCATAAATAAGACCACCAGTCATCAATGTCCAAGAAATAATAACCCTTATAAGGATTCTGTTTCAGTGTTTGTTTAACCAGAAACAAAGTATAAGTCAAGTCTTTTGAGAATTATACAAATGATATGAACCTATTATCTTTTAAATTATATTTAAAGTTTAAAATTAATTTCATTTGTATTTTTATTAAAATTATAATATTAAAAAGTAACAAATGAACAAATGCATTCTTCAGAATCTTTACAGGTAACACTAAAGTATACTTTTAAAAGATAATTTTTCTTGTATTTATCTGTATGTGCATGCATGTGAGCATCTATCTGTCTGATGGAGCACTTGTGGTATCTGTGTAGAGGTCAGAGAACAGTTTGCAGGAGTCTCAGTTGCAAGCTCCTTTTATCTTCTGAGTAATCTTGCTGGCTCCTAAGAGCACTTTTAATTTTTGCTGATATTTATCAATTTAAAAATGGAAAAACAACTCATAGTGCATGGAAATCCATAGAGCTGTTAAATGATTCAAGATGTAGATGCATATGTTTTGATAATGAAAGATGTATATAATATACTAAGTGAAAGAAAGGTGGTCATAAAACAGTACTGTGGAAACAAAACAACACACATCTACTTCTTAGGTGTTGTTTCATGCTCCCCTACCCCCAGTCCCTAGGGTGACAAAACCACTGAGTCTAGGAGCAAGGGTGTAGCTCAGTGATAGAGCACATGCTTAGCATGAATGAGGCCCTGGGGTCAATTCCCACAACCTCTCCATCCCCAGCCTCCCTCCCCCAAAGATTGTCTCAAAGAGAAACAGAAAAACAAAAGCTATCAATTGAAACAAATGCACACTTTGGAGGATGTTTATCATGTGAGAGGCTACACATGTGTGAGGGTAGAGGGCATACAAGAAATCTCAATACCTTTCTCTTAGTTTTGCTGTGAACCGCAAACTCTTCTTTAAAGTTTTGTGGGTCTTTTTTTTTTTTCTTTTTTAATATTTTTTAGCCAGGCATGTTGGCACATGTCTTTAATCCCAGCATTTGGAAGGCAGAGACAGGCGGATTGCTGTGAGATTGAGGACAGTCTGGTCTACATAGCGAGTTTCAGGCCAGCTGAGGGTATAGAATGACCACATCTCAAAAAGGCCAAAAACAAAATTTTATATTTATTTGATGTGTATGAGTGTTTTGCTTGTATGTATGTGTAAGTGCACCAGTGCATGTAGCATCTACAGAGGCCAGAAAAGGGTGTCAGAACCCACAGACTGGAGTTACAGACCACTGTTAGCCACTATGTGGTGCTGGGAAGCAAACCCAGGTCTGCTGAAGAGAAGCTAGTGCTCTTAACCACTAAGCCAGCTCCCCAGCCCCATAAATGTAACTTTTTTTTCTTTTGGAGACAGGGTCCCCCTATAGCCCCAGCTGCCCTGGAACTCACTATGTACACCAGGCTGGCCTTGAGCTCACAGAGAGCCACCTGTCTCTGCCTCCTGAGTACTGGGATTAAAGGGGTGTGCCACCATGCCAGGCCATAAATGTAACATTTAAAAATGAAGTTACAAGATATTCACGGTATTCTCTTAAGATAATTCACTGAGCCTAAGTTAAGACCTCTGTTCTCCAAGTTTGGCTAAAGGAATCATCTATAGGTTTCTCTTATTTCCTCTTATGAGCTTAAAGACAAAATAATAACACACATATACATCTCCCACTCTATATTATGGGTTCATACTAAGTTCTCAACAATTCATAGTTTAAAATGGGCACACATCATTAACCAATAAACTGACAATATACTTCTATATTTCAAAAAAAATCAATGGTCTATTATCTCTTCAGAATACTAGAAACTTTTGGTCTTTAAATGTGTTTGATACTGTTTTAAAATAATTACTTTTTTTTCTTCAATGTTTATATGTGGACATGAATCTTCAGTTTGACACAGCCCTTTTAACTCCTCCTTACTCACCCTGGCCTTCTTCATACACTTCGTAACCTACCTAGCTCCAGAAAATATCTAAATTGTTAAGTCGTGGTAGAGTCTGAAGGTAGCTCTGGGCTATAAAAAAAATTTCAAGCAAAGTATGATTTAAGATCTTCTACTCAGAGGAAACCAGACCAGCCTCTGGATGGGGAATGGAGAGAATACCACAACTGCAAGCCTGTGAATTTATCAAGTCTTACAGTTAAAATTAGCTAAATCTGACAGAGGCTGTTTCAAGAAAGAAAAATCAAAACAGTTAATGTAAGGATCACGTTATTGAGTAAAGTAACTCATGGCCTGAAACACCTGCAGTGCACATAGTGGGTAAGGACTTAGCCAGCATTTGTTGACTAATATCCAAACTTTTTCAGTTTAAGGGCGCCATGCAGAAATGGAACTGGAAAGGGCAGAGATAAGATTCAAAGCCACATTCACTGTGTAGCTCTGTGTAGCAGGTAGCCTGGGGGTAAATCATGACTTCCTGGTAGTGCTGTGGACACAACCAGGGTAGTTCAAACATCTTAAGCACCTCAATCTAATTTGTTGGGCCTCAGATCTTTATTGTCAGCAACACGCCACAGTTAATCTAAATGCTATCATTTGGTAAGACATTTTGCAAAGCAAAATTAGTTGTGAGCTACCATATTAACATATATTTGGCCTAGTTTTCAGATGAAGATGAAGAGCAAGTTATTACTGTGATCAGTTAATAGCTTGGTCTTTTCTGGGCACCAACCTACGAAAACAACTTGTTCCTACATAAGAAGTATGAATGTGCCTTAGTACCCAGCCTGGGACTATTAGCACTAACAGGTGAAAATACTGAATTCTTGTATTTCTTTTAGAAGAAACTTTGAAAGCAATCATTCAGACAGTCACCTTCATACATAGGCCAGCCAACAGTTAATCATTCCTGTATTGTACTCAAAATCTTCTCAGTGTAAAAGAAAAAAAACATATATATCCACTTGTGAGGTAGTGGGATCCTCCACAAAGCACCGGGTTAAAAAGACACTTCTTTTAAGTATTACACACTTTTGTGCACTTGTCAAAAAAGAAAATGGTTAATCAGGACTCAAAATAACTTGGTATGAATGGAGCTATTATATAATAAAATACTCAGGAGATGGTATTTAAATCATCCAAATAAATTATATACTTAATAATTATTTCTGAGGCAAAATAAAACAAGATGATTAATGATCTATTAGTGACTATTATTAGTGGCCCATGCTCATCTCCTGCAAGGCCAATGGAAGAAGAGCTCTTCAATACATGTTTTCAAACTACCATTTTTATTTCTTAGATAATATCAATTATCTAAGAAATCACATTTAGAACTTAACTTACATAATAATTTGTTTTAAATTAGTCAGGATGTAAAAATTAAGGGAGTCAAAGAAAAACGTAAGATGAACTGACTGGAATACCCTTTGGAAATACAATATGGGGCTGGGCAATGCCCTTTAGTCAGAAATATAACTCTTCTACCAAGAGACCAGCATGTCCAACAGAAAAATAATTTTCATTTCTCGGCTGAAAGCCTGAGGGAGCAGTGAGTGCTGGCTGTGTACCTCCTTCACCCAGAGTTGTCCTGGGGGAGCCCTCTCAGCAGAGCACAGTTGCCTGTGCAGTGCTTCTCCATGCCCTCATTCTTTTCCTAAATGAGAGTGGCCAGCCAGTGGTGAGCAGGAAAGGTACTGGACTAGATCTTGGCAAATCACTATTTTATTTTATTTTATTTTATTATTTTATTTTATGTGTATGAGTGTATTGCCTGCATGTAAATGAGTGCATCTGTGTTGTGCAATGCCATGGAAGTCAGAAGAGGGCTTCAGATTCCCCTGGAACTGGAGTTAAGGATGGTTTGTAGCTGCCATGTAGGTGCTGAGAATCGAACCTGGGTCCTCTGCAAGAGCAGTCAAGTGCTCTTAACCACTGAGCCATCTCTCCAGCCCCTGGCAAATCACTTTTTAAAAGCACTCAATTTGAGTACTAAGGGAATTATATTCCTAAGGGAATTATGCTGAGTGATAAAAGCTATCCCAAAGTTTCTATACTGTATGATCTGTTTATAACAGCCTTAAAATGACAAAATTGTGGAGATGGAGAAGAGATTAGCCTTGACCAGGTGTTAGGAAGTGGGGTGAAAAAGGGCCGCTCTATCTGTAAAAGCATGGCACAAAGGACCTTTGTGATGGAACTTTTTTGTATAGTGACTGCAGAAGTGTCTCAGCAATGACACGTGATAAAACTCACAGAACTATCCAACAGACACATGTGAGTCCCTGTGACACAAGCAGAGCTGAAGTCTGTGCATTTCATCAATGTCTATTTCCTGTTGTGATACTGTGACTGTGATACTGCGACTGTATCATTAGGAAAATCTGATAGACGAGAAAATGGGATTTTTCTGTTATTTCTTCCAAAGGCATGTGAATTTAAAAATTTTCAAAATAAAAAGACTTTTAGGTCAGGCATGGTAGTGCGTGCTTATAGTCCAATCATTTGGGATATTGAGGCACTAACACAAGCTGGAGCTCAGCCTGGGTGGCATGGAAGGGCACTATCTCAAGAAATAAAAACATATATATAGTACTTAACATGTGTCTATTTTGATTATTTTTCTTATTTCCATCTGAAGATGACAATATTTTAGAATATGCAAAATGACTACTTAAATCTAGAAAAGGATATGACTATATATCAGTGACTTGTACTAGAATAAAGGCTTTGAAACTAGTATGTTTTCTTTTTTCTAGAATTAAAGGCTAATAAATAGCAGATTTTGAATTTGTTAATGCTACTATAAAAGAAAAAAGAATGAGAAATGAGGATTGATGTAAGATTGATTTAAGAGAAATTATTCAAATAATTTTACAGTACTAAAATATGATAGTCATGTGCTTCATAAACTCATTTATCTACTCATTTACTAATTTTCAGAAACATTGTGTTGCTTGGTGACCACATCACACAAGACTTAACATAAAAATAGGATTTCATAATTTTTCAAGATTTTTATTTTTAAGAGAGAGCGAGAGAGAGTGAGAGAGAGAGAGAATGAGTTCACTAGTACCCACAGAGACAGAGGTGTTGGATTCCCCCTGGAGCTGGAGTTACAGGCAGTTGTGATTTGAACTTGGATCCTCTGCAAGAGCAGTATGAGCTCCTAACCATCTCTCCAGCACCTCCTCACCCCAATTTCATAATCTTGAAGCTATGAACATATAAACAGGTAACTATGGGGTTGAGGGGTGGCTATGATATAAAATTATAGGTGATCAATAAATACTTGCATGGGGGCTGGAAAGATGGTTCAGTGGTTAAGAGCACTGGCAGCTCTTGCAGAGGACCTGGGTTTGAATCCCAGCACCTACATGGTGGATGATAACAGCCTGTAATTCCAGTTCCAGGGGAATCCAACACCCTCTTCTGAACTATGGGCTATGGGGCCATTGCATAGCATGGGTACACTTATACACATGCAGGCAATACACTCATACACATAAAATAAAAAATAGTATTTAAAAAAATAACCATTTGTTGAAAGTTTTTTTTTTTTTTTGAGACAAGGTCTCCCTTGAACTCAGAGATCTGCTTGCCCTCTGTCTTCTGAGTGCTGGGATTAAAGGCATGCGCCACCACACCTGGCCTGTTGAACCAATTTTAATAAACATAAAAGAAGCAGTATTTGAGACAGTGCAGAGCAGAGCTTGGTACAGTGAATGGAAAGTAAAAATTAGCTGTGTCACTTACTATGACTTCATATATATACCTAGCCCATTGTCAAGGCAGGATCACAGTCCCATGTTAAAGTTGTAGGAGTGGGTTTTGGAGGCAAAGTCTTACTGTGTTTTGCCCTCCATGGCCCTGCTTATTCTCCAGCATCATCTTAACCACTCTTGCCCTGCCCACCTCTTGAAACTGACAAGTTCTTACTTTTTTTCAGTCTTTGCACAGTTTTTCCTTTGTCTAGAATGCTATGAATCCTCCAACCTAATGCACATACCTCAATTTCAGTGTACAGCTCTGTGTGAGTCCACTGACTATAACCAAACTGCTTAGACCTGCATAAGAGGGGTAGGTATAAGTACCCATCCCCTATTTAATCATTCTGGATGAAATACTGAAACTAAATTTTTGAAGACAATTTAAAAATAATTTCAAAGTAGAACTGGAGAAGCCAAGAAATTGTATTTATGAAGAGTTTTATTTATTTAAGGCATCTATGAAAACAGATTTTAACCCACACAAAAATACATCTGAATTCTTGCCTATGAATTTACTCACATTCAAAGGACTGTATAATACAGAGAAATAAACCAATACACACTAACATCTGCTAAATGGATCAAAGCCATTGACTCTTTCCTACATTTCTTTAGTGCTAAGCCTGATATACATATGAATTATGCATTAAATATTAAAACCTTCTATGTGGGAACTCAGTGAGGTAGCTTGCTTTATGTTGTAGAAACACTCATCTACCTAAGTAGTAGATAAAAGAAAGGCCAGAAAGGTTTTCACTTAAGGTCCTACAGAAGTTTTCACATTTTTTCCATTTACTTGGAATGTCAACTTCTAGAACTACATTCCAACTACAGTGTTTTAAACTTTCTGGATCATTCAGTTATCTATTAATTAAAAAATTTTAATCACAACATGAACAAGAGCTGCTGAGCTACGACAATGAATGAACAGTAATAGTGAGTTAACTTGCCTGCGTTCCTAGGCAGTTTTATTTTTCTATCACCAGAAAAAAATAATGAAAATGTAGGGTTTCTGGGCTGGAGAGATGGATCAGTGGTTAAG
>NW_008360317.1:5892312-5946814 GCF_000622305.1 Nannospalax galili | reverse complement strand
TATCTGTCACATAGAAAGTGCTAGTTCATATCATAACCTAATATTATAATAACCATAATTAGCAAGTTATGTAACATTACTATAAAATAAGCTTAGAAAACTTTAGAAAAGTTAAAATTCTATGAGAAGACTGACAATGCATGTGTTCAGGAATTTATTTGTGTGTGTGTGTGTGTGTGTGTGTGTGTGTGTGTTCACACATGTGTGTACATGGAGGTCAGAGGACAGCCCCAGGTGCCATCCACCTTGAGAAAGGGTCTCTCACTGGCCTGGAGCTTGCTAAGTAGGTGAGGCTGACTGGTCAGTCAGTGAGCCTGCCTGTCAACATCTCCCAATGCTGGGATTACAAGTGTGTGCTAATATGCTTGACTTTTTTTTTTTTTTTTTTAATGTGGGTTCTGGAGCTCAAACTCAGGTCCTCTCCGTAAGTATTATTATGGTGACTGCAAATCATTATTAAAATGGTAAACATTTTTCACATTCCAAATTCTATAAACTTATAAAACATGTGTTTCTAAAATCAAATTATGGTTCTATATTATTTTAAAACCTAACTACAGGATATTCCTTTAAAATAAGCATACAGGACATCAACTAGTTGCTTTAACTTGATTTTAGTACTCAATAACAAGTAGCCTAATTCTTGTATATACCGTCAACTATTAACAACTGCAAATAAAACCAAAATACCTGCTCTAAGACACTGGGTTTGTATCTAGGGAAACCTTTGTTCTGAAGAGGATTTTTAGGTCTCTGGTCTCCATAAAGGAAGAGGCTGCTCATTCTGAACAATTGTTCCTGTCAACTAAGCACTAAAGATATTAAAGTAAAGACAGAAGAAAGCAGTAGAGAGGCCCTGAGGGGAGGGAGAGACTTTCCTACATTCATCACAGAGTCTTATGTACTTCAGGAAGTTGATGGACAGCTCTCCCCTGCCAGCTTCCCATTGCTGGGGACACGACAGTGGAAGGTTTTTGGCTGAAGACAACCAGAAACCACAGGAAAAGGAATCGGATACTATCAATCAGCACCAGAAGTATTCCTTATGTATTTCCTTTGAATAGTTCTAACAGGTTGCATTTCAACACCTTTACATAGTGCTTTCTCTAGTACATCTCTAGTCATCAAATTATACCCATAAATCCAGGTATGACACAGGATAAATCTTTTAGATGTGTACCCCTAAATTTGTCTTGGCTTTGTTTCAATATCGGGATCTTCTACAACATTAATACTCCCTTTAAGGTGTTTGCCTTTTTGTGAGTGTCAATTCCCAGAGTTTCTCCTTATTTTATAGTATTATCAAATTCTCAGTACTATTTTAAATCCTGTACCTTTTATAATACTCCTGAATCGTTCAACACATTTTAGAACCGAAAAGAGTCTCAGAATTCATCCAGTTTACAGACAGGAAGGACAGAAGCGAGGTCTTGAGAAGCCAGTTGTTAATGGCATAGCACAATAAAGTAAAGACCCTAGGTTTCTCTCCGCTACATCAGGGCTGGTCCCAACATGTCTCAACAAAAGGCAAAGTCCCTCTTCCCACTCCTCTAGACCCTTCTAAATATTTGATTCCAGGCTTTTTCAGTCACTGCAGAAGGGCTTGCTTTTTCTCCTAGGATAGAAAACAACTTTTGAGACAAAATACTGTGCAATCTACTCCATACAAATTAAACATCAATCCTGCATTTCTCCAAACCAAGAAACTTCTAGGGACTAGATCCTAAGAGAAAAAGGATTATTTACTGTGAAATAAGTCTGGAGATGTGTTTTTTTAAAAAATCAAATAATGTCAATACCAAGGACTGGGACAGGGAATAAGGGTGCATGACTGCTTAACGGGTCTAGAATTTAAATTTTGTAAAATAAAGGAATTCTGAAGATGGACAGTGATGATGGCTGCACATATTAACAATGTATTTAATATCAACAAACTGTATGTTTTTAAATAGTTAAATTTTCTTATGTGTATTTTACCACAATTTTAAAGTTGATTATAAAAATCTAGCCAAGTTTCTTCATTGTGAACTTCTCAGAATCTTTCACAGGCCACAATCTCCAAGGGGGAAGGGGTCTTAGGGTATTGAAAATTGTACTTTTAGCTGATACTTAAGACACAACACATGAATGCATGTTAGGGCACTATACTGGATGCTGCCAGGCATGGTGGTGTACACCTTTAATCCAGCACTCGGGAGGCAGAGGCAGGTGGATCTCTTCTGAGTTCAAGGCCAGCCTGGTCTACATAGCGAGTTCCAGGGCAGCTGGGGCTACAGGGAGACCCTGTCTCAAAAAAGACCAAAAAAAGCCCACAAAATGATCAAAACTCCACAAATTAGTCCTTTCAATAAGGCATTCATGCACCTCAAGGGATAATGGAGCACAAATAAGTCATTGAAACTGGTTTGTTCACTAATTTCCAAGTTACTTGGATATGATATATTGATGTGAAAACAACTTTTACTTGGAATGGAAATTAAGCGGTCATCCTGTGGTATACCATTGTATCTTTAAAAACTATTCCCATAAGCAGAGTGCCCTGGTACACTTTCGTAGGCTGAGGAGGATCAGAAGTTGGAGAACACTCTGGGCTATGTAGTGAAAACTTTGTGAAACAAAGCTGAAATAACTGTAATCAAAACAACCTACTCAGTCCTATTTTTAGAGGATGCAAAGGTGACATTCAGATATAAAATATGACTAACAGGAATGATGTGATCACTACTGAATATCTGTGTCCCGTGAACGTATTTTATTGTTCATAAAATTATAAAGCTTTTATTTCTAAATTATATGCCTTTTTTCTTTAATGTTAATCCTATCATATTGATCGTAGAAAGGACTTTAACAGTGATCTAGAATTACCCCTCTGAGAACCATTAGTTTTCTTTTTCATAGTGTAAGGGCACAGATTAAAATTTTCTTTTCTAGCAATGGTGACATCATCTAAACAATTTCCTCCATATTTTCTTAAAAGTGCATGGGAAAGATAAGCCATTTATTTGGAACAGTAGTCATTCATATGATGTAACAATTTGTTCAAAGACAATGGAATATATGATGGCAGTTCCATGGATTATAATGGAACTGAAAAATTGATATCAGCCACCTGATGAGGTGACAGCCACTATAACATCGTAGTAACATAGCAGCAAAACAAATCTGTGAGTGTGGTGACACTGGTATATTCAACTACTATGTAATTGGCTTACATCTTCTATCATTATTTTAGACTGTCTATGCCTAAGAAAAAAAGTTGCAGTTGAGAATACAGTTCAGTGGTAAAGCACTTGCCTACCAACTGGGCTCTCAGTTTAATCCCTAGCACTCGCCTACGAAGTTTCCTATGGTAACAGTACGCCAGCAAAACCTGCATATATCTTATGCGTACCACATCTCTTGATGCATGTTTCTCTTGTGCTTGATTTGCTCTCATGCTGCTTTGCTTATGGTGGTCCTAGAAATATATCATATGGTTTATATAAATAGGGCCATAATTAGCATACACATATGGATGCATCTACAAACTGTATACTGGATATATACGGCTTTTTAAAGTATTCATACTTGGCAAAATTGCCTAAACAACACACTTCTCATAACATATCTGTCATTAGGGGACATGTGATATATTCCCAAACTAATTCTCCAAGAGGCACCATTTTAACTTTCCAACTGCCGGGTTTTATTTTTAATCAGGTATCATGCTGTCCCCTCAAAAGTGATATGCTAAAAATATCTTTAGATAACCTATCTTTCTGGACATTCATTTCTGTGGAATTCTCCTTGTCTCCTCAAGCACTTTAGCATAAAAGCTTAGCATCATCATTTATTCCACTTTTTGTTCCACCTCTTCATACCCATTCTTTCACTCTCAAATTCTGTCTGCTGCCAACCTCTCAGCTGAGTCTATTACATTACCAAGCACTCTCAAAAATTTAAAATTTGTCAGGGTGTTCTGAAGAGCTAATATTTACCAATCACTTGGGAGTGCTGTATAGCACTCTACACAAAGCACTTACAAAGTTGGTATATTAGTTACTTTTCTGTTGCTGTGATAAAACACCATGACCAGGGGTACTTATAAAAGGAAGGGTTTATGGTTCCAGGGTGATTAGAGTCCATCATGGTGGCAGGAGTAGAAAGAGGAGCTCTCACATCTTCAAGCAGGCACAGGAAGCAGAAAGTAACTGAAAATCTGGCAAGGCTTCAGAACCCTCAAAATCCACCCCCAGCACGCTTCCTCCAGCAAGGCTGTACCTCCTAAGACATCCCAAAACACCACCACCAACTGGGGACAAAATGTCCAAATACTTGGTGCCTGTGGGGGACAGTCTCATTCAAAGCACCACAGGTGGTTAATCATTGATATTACCTTGTAAGACAGGACTGACTTTATAGATGACAGGACAACATGGTAAAGAAACTCTTCTGACCGCACAGCTCACAATCCAGACTCTTGTAGTTCAATTACTACTTACTATCTTTCTACCCAAATTTCTATTCCAACCAAACCAATATAATCACTGTAAATCTCTCCTGCCATACTCGATTGGTTCAAAGGCCATCAATCAAGCCTCTACTACTCATCCTTCTCAGGATGTCCACCCAGCCATCAATACCGTCAATCACTGGTGACCTTACACATACCGGCCTGGGATAATTCCGATTATGTTTACTGTGTTGCTACTTCTGTGAACAGTATCTCCTTTGCTCCCTTATAGTATGTCCTTTGCTCCCTAAAGTATCTCGACTTAAGAGAATAAATTATAAGATGATCGTACATGTATGATATCAGTTACTAGCAGGATATAATTTGTGTATCTTTACAATTAAATTATGATCTTTGGAGGTAGAAAATCAACCATACAATATCTTATTTCTGGTAGCACCAGGTACAATTATTAAATACATTAGTCTGTGTGATTACAGAAAGATTTTGCAGACGAGGTGCCTTTGGCTGCGCTGTCTCTTGACTGAATCTTACTTTTAGATCAAAAAAGGGAAAATAATGCATTTTATATTAAACCATACAGTCACTGAAGGCACTTAATACATTGGAAGGATGAATAAATAGTATATCAGAGCATATAAGATTACAGCTAACATTTCTATAATAGTTCAATAATATACATATAACAAGTAGTTTATGTATAACCAGGAAGTAGATCTACCACCAATTACCAAGAAAAAGTTTTTTTACTGTTATGCACAATTAGGCAAAAACAGATTCACTATTTGCCTCACAATTATAGAATCCAAACTCTGACACAGACCACAGAGATAATAAACAAACAGTTGCTCTGAGAAGGGAGGAAAAAAAGTTTAAAAATCATCATATTCTTTACAATGTCAACTCATTATTCCAAAGCAGCAGCAAGCACTCCTGTTTATGAAGAAGGCACTCTATCTGGCTGTGAAGAAAACGATTGTTTTATGTTGCCTGTGCTTTGCAGTCCTGTTCAGCTTGCACCAACACTTTGCATCAACCTCGACTAGAGATACTGTCACTTAGTGGTGCCCCAGATTAGCCATGACCTCATGGGCTCTTAATATTGAGGCTCTCGTTTTTAAATTAATATCTCTGGAATACTCATGAATTCTGACTTTAATACAATGGTGCTTTATTTACTATTATTAAAATTAAAATTTTAAATTCTAATAAGCAATTTACTTAGGGTTGATATAACAAATTATTCAGAACTCTGCATATCAACAAACAAGAAGAGAAACAATGAAAAGAAAGCAATAGGTCAATGTCACTATGTAATATTAAATAAACTGTCAGTAAGATGTAGCATAAAATTGAGCATTTATGCATGCTCTCTAAACTAAGAATGCTTTTTAGCATTAACATTAGTGCTAGTGATTGGAAGTGAATGCTTGAGACTGTTAGATTAAAAAACCTTAATGTTCATAAGCTACAGTTGCCACAGAGCAAATCTTGCAGCATCAAAGCATTCATTATAACACAAAGCAGAACAAATGGCAGCAGATGGTTTCAAAGAGGAAATAGAGAACTAGAGGTAACAGTCTATTGGAAGATATTTCTTATTTTTGCAAGAGTTTGAGACTTCCTATAATAAAAACTAAAGAGAAAGAAATGAAGACAATCCTCCAAGTGAAAAGAGGATCTCTGGAGAGCACAGGGGTCAAGCGTGAACCACTTGTTGACCCCTTAAGTTGCAAACTAAGGTCAACAATTCAAACTGTGTCACTTCATCTATGAACAAGACTAAAGAAGTAGGATCTTGCCCTCTGATCAACATGGAAATGAACAGCCTAGTTGGAAATCTTCCCTCCATCCAGGAAGTAGAAGAGCAATGGGCATGAAAATGTGGTGACATTGATAAACCAATCTGTCTAAAAGTGGTTTATAACTCCTTGTGAACTATACAGGCATTCTTCAAGCCACACTTAAGTAAATAACTTTCCCCAAACTGTTCCAAGGTCTCTAGCAAGTATGTAAAACCAGTATCTAGGAGCATTTTTATGTTATGTGAGTGAGGCTAAGTAGATAAGTGTTTGCTTTTAAAAGAAATAATTTTAACATTTTTATTTTCAAAAGAAATTAGTGTTGTCATCCACTTCTTCTGACAGCCAAAAACTACAACAAAAGACTGAAGAACAGAAGATATCATGTAAGATCTGTTGTAAAAGGTAAGGCATGTTAGATTTGGCCCAACAAAAATACTTAGGTGATTAACATTAAGAGGCTGAAGATGCTAGCTACTTTGAGCTGTTGGAGGTTACTTTTGTGTAGAGAAAACACTGTTTAGAAGTTTATTTTAGAGGCTGGAGAGATGGTTCGGTGGTTAAGAGCAGTGTTGCTCTTGCAGAGGACCCGGACTCAATTCCAGCACCCACATGCTGGCGAACAACCATCCATCCATAATTCCAGTTCCAGGGGAATCCAACGCCTTCTTCTGGCCTCCCTGGGCACTGCATGACACAAGTGCACTTACACGTATGCAGGCAATACATTCATACACATAAATAAAAATATTTTTTTAAAAAGTTGTAGCCGAGTGTGGTTGTGCAAGCCTTTAATCCCAGCACTCGGGAGGCAGAGGCAGGTGGATCTCTGTGAGTTCAAGGCCAGCCTGGTCTATATAGTGAGTTCCAGGCCAGCTGGGGCTACAGGGAGACCCTGTCTCAAAAAGACCCCCCCAAAAAAAACAACAAAAAAAGAAGTTATTTTAATTTCAGTCTCAAATTAAAATTTGACTTATGAAAAGTTAAATTTTAACTTAGTCCTAGTTTTTCAAGTTAGCTTTAAGTTTTATCATTTATCAGTGGCTTTTGATGAATTAGCCCCCCAGATTAGTGAGTTCCACATACTTGAACTTAACCGACAGCAGGCCAAAAACATTCAGAAAAAAATTCATCTGTATGGAATATGTACAGATATTTTTCCTTGTCATTATTCCCTAGAACATAGCAATCATTAACAAAGCACTCTGCATTAGGTATTACAAGTACTCTATAGGTGATCTCAAGTACACGGAAGGTGCAGGTACAGGCTAGTATTACTCCTTTTCACACAAAGGACTCATCAGATTTTGGTATCCTACAGGGGTCCTGAAACTCAACCACACTGAAGGACAACTGTATTTAGATTATAAAATACAGCAGTTCTATTTCCTTTTCAGATATTTTAATTACCTGATGGCAAATCTTACCAATAACCTATGATTCTTATCTAATAAACTAAAGTTATGAACATGATAAATATTAAATTCTAGTAATCACAACATTGAAATCTTACAAGTAAAACCAGTACACTATTACATATTTTAAATTGGAAGTATACTGACCAGTAAGCACATGAAAAGATGCTCATTAGGTGTATCTCAAACCCACTAGAATGTCCATAATCCAAAAGATGGTCCAGGCTGGTGTCATCACTGGGTGTGATGGCACATGCCTTTAATCCTAGCACTTGGAAGGCAGAGGCAGGCGGTTGGTTCTCTGTGAGTTCAGGTCCAGCCTGGTCTACAAAGCAAGTTCCAGGTCAGCTGGGGCTACAGGGAGACCCTGTCTCAAAAAAAAAAAAAAAAAAGTGAAAAGAAAAAAGATGGTCCATCACAAGAGTTGGCAAAGGTATTGAGAAATTAATCCTCAAATGTTGCTGATGGGAATGTAAAATGAGGTAGCCACTCTGGGAAATATCTGTGGCTACTCAAAATGTGAAACAGAGTCACCCTGTGATTCAGCAATTCTAACGCTATGTGCAGTCCACTTTTGTGACAATGGAGCAAAACAATGATTATATGTATATATATATATATATATTTTCTTCTTATTGGAGATCCATATCTAATGATTTAAGGTAAAAATGACAAAAATAGCTTAGATTTATTTTAAAATGTCAAATTCAAACAGTTAGTGGGGGAGGATGAGAGGGAAAGTATACAAAGAGTGTACGTTGTTAACTGTAGATGCATCATGACAGGGACAAGGGGTCTATCAGACTAGCTCTTCTACTTTAAGGAATGTTTAAAACTTTCTATAAGGAAAACAGTTTTCCAGGGAGGAAAAGGTATTTTTCTAGCAAGAAAATAATTATTTCATCACAATTTGAGGGCAACTTTCCCATGAAATATTTAGGATTATCCTGTTACTATCGTGTCTTCAGAATCCAAGAGGCCTGATGGGACAAGGAAGGATTCTAGCCTACTGTAAACCACATCAGCCAAGCCAAGCCTGTTTTTACAGCTATTATGCCAATGCCTCCCTAACTTAAGAGCAGGTTCCTTAGCAGCCTGCCATTAACCTTAATCATGACTTCTTTATTATAGAAAAGACTCTTGACTGTTGTCTGCCAGAAAACTGTCAAAAACAATTCATTTCTTAAGTCAATAATTCTAACAAAACATGAAAAAACTCCAAAGATTCCTTTGATGCTGATGGTACCCACATCTTGGAGGGGACACAGAGACTCCAACAAGTTATTTTATATATGTTACTCAATATTGAAGGTAAAGTACCTGATTTCTCTGCTGACTCAGGGAAATTCACAACCCTTCCAGACTGATTAGATTTGGTATTTATTTGAATCTTAAGACATGTAAATATTTTCTGATAAAACTGTACAAGCACTTTGAATTTGCTAGAATATGCATCTTTTCAAATACTTCCTATCTTTCTGGGTCTCAGTTCTTTTCAGCAACAAAATAATAAATGACTGAATGATGCCACTCTCATAACTTGGTTTGCATTCTATATAATAGGTAAAAAATAATTTGCAGATTCTTTTAGGCTTTTACTGGGTTCTTTTCTGAATTCAACTGCTACTTCTCAGATTTCATATTCTAAGTTTAGAAAAATTATAGGAAGACTTTAGAGAAAACCTTCAGATTAGAGGAACATGTGTTGTAAAAAGAGAACATGGCTTAGTAAGTATCTTTTCTTTAACCAGCAGTATGTCAATTATAATGTCACAGAATAAGCAGTTATAATTACAAATTACCTATATGCAATTAGTAGAAATGCTTTATGAAAACATACCTTAACAAATAAGGCACAAAGAAAATATTCTTAATGTATTCTTCTTATTCACTGTATTTTATTCCCTGTTTTCTGTGGGCAATTATTTTCTGCCTCTATATCAAAACTCTATTTCCTCAGGTCAGTAAAGGGGAAGGGGAAAGAAAATGATATGCTAGGTGCTTTACTACCTAGTAAGAGATGTGATGCCCAAAGTCAGGTCAGATCAGGGAAGCTCAGAATTAGAGGAGTATAATGTCTTGACAAAATACTTTCATTCTGATAAGGTTACCTGGTTAACCTTCCCCCAATCCTCTTTAAGGCCTCCCAATACATTCATTTTCACTGGGCAGGACAGTGGAGAAAGAACAATTCTAACTCTACAGTGAAATCCTCCAATATATTTCACAACTTCAGCATTTTCAAAGGTATTAATTTAACTGACATTACTATCCACATGCATTTGGGAAGCACTTTAACAACTGTGTTAGTCTGCTTTTTATGACTATTGTAAAAGATTTTAAAAACATACAAACTTAATGTAAATTCTACATCTTCAAACTGTTGTTAATAATAGATTTGTGTGTGAAGACTAACTACCTTCAAAGAAAAGGGCTGTTGCTGATGTGTACTTTTCCTAGCCTTGCTCAACTGCTTCCTACCTTATATATGAGGTCTATCATACTTAGGTCTATAAATCCTGAGGGTTAAATAAATATCCATGTACATTAGCCCTCCTCAACCAGACTGTAAACTCTTTGAGGGCAGGACCACAATGCCTTCAATTTCAATTCCTTCTGGATCTTTGCCTCCTTCTACTTTTCTGTGGTAGCATATGAAACATCCTTAATTAGAGCATAGTGACAAGTACTGAGCCAGCTGGTCATCCTCCCCAAAGTGCGTCAATAAAATCATCAGGGGACCATTAGAGAGGAAGAGAAAATGTCATGATTACCACATCTGCAGGCCAGGTCTCTAACAAGCCTTAGCAACAGAGGAAGTAGCCTCAGACAGCACATGCCAGATCTCATTTTAAAGGTTCTGAAAGATTCTGCGATCATTCTACATAGTTTTCACAGCAGCAATACTAGTTATTTTTTAAAATTTCAATGTGACTAAGGAAGCCTGAAGCATAGATGATTAGAAAATATGTGGAAGGCAAAACTTCTATGTGGTCTTACTTGCTGCAACACAGCTATTACATAAAGGATAGGATTATTTATCATGAGAGAAATTAGCAAAGAAAACCCCAATTTTTAGGGTCTATGTAAGCACTCATCAAACTCATACTAGTAGTTTTTTGATGTATTATTTTTTAATTTTTAAAATTTATTTTTATTTTATATGTATGAGTATTTTGTCTGTAACATATGTAAGTGCATGCATGTCATGCAATGCCCACAGAGACCAGAAGGGGGACAAATCCCCTGGAACTGGAATTATAGACCGTTGTTGGCTGCCATTTGAGTGTTGGGACCTGTACCTAGGTCCTTTGTAAGGACAGCCAGTGCTCGTAATCACTGAACCATTTCTCCATCCCCTGACATATTATTATTGGTGGTGATAAAACAGCAAGATGATAATACTGACTGTTTACTATGTGTCAGAAACTGTGTTAATTATACATAGTAAATATGGCTATCTTTATCTTCCATTAGGAAATTCTGGCTTAACTGCAGTTAAACATCTTGTCAAAGTGGAAGATTTACTATAGCTCTATTTCTATGTAGCTAAAGATGACCTTGAATCTCTGATCCTCCTGCCTCCATCTACAAAGTGCTGGGTATATACCACCATGCCCAGTATATGGAGTGCTGGGCTTCATGCATGCTAGGCAAGCACTCTCACAACTGAACACATAACCAAACCAACCCTACAGCTCTTTTTCTGAACTCAAGTTCTTAAGCAAACAGGGTTTCTCAGTCTCAGCCTAAAATTATATATTGGGAAATTCTTCATTGTGGGGTTGTTTCATGTACTGAAGGATGTAAACTATCTCCCAACCAGATAATGCACCATATCTCTACCTTCCAAAGTCCTAACAATAAAAAGATAGACGTCTCCAGACATTGACAAGTCTTCTATGGAGCAAAACTGCTTTGGTAATAAGCTAAGTCATGTTAAGTTGTTCATCATCAAGCCCACATTTGTGGAGAAATCTAGAGCAACAGGACACTTTCACATTTTAGTTTACTTAGAAAAAAAAAAGATATTTCAAACTGATGATAAATGGTTAAGCAAAATACCTTAACGGTATCTAAACTCAATAAATAACATACTATCACCCGTTTTCTTACTTCTATGCACAGAGACTATAAAATCATGGCTCTATACCAAAACTAGAATTCTCTATATACATAAGTGTGGTCCTTCAAAGTGATCCCTTTTGGGGAGATGTACATAGTTGCTACCAGGAGAAGAAGTCAAATCAAACATTTTAGATGTATTTTCAAACCTGGATTGGAATTACTTCCCTCTTTTTGTTCTTCACCTCCCTTCCTCATAGCATCCATATACAAACCATGTCTTATTATTATGCAAATCCCATTTGCCTTTTGCTTTTAAGCCTAGGATATTATGAAGCTTTTTGAAAAAAAAATCACTATTTTATTTCAGACTTTGTTTTGAATGCTTTTTGTGTTTTCACAGTAAATCCAATTTTAAAAGACATAGCTTACTAGAGTTGTAGCTACTGAAAAGAAATTTAAAACTCGAGTAACCCCACTCAGGGACTGTTGGCCAGAATAGCCAGGGAATAAAAACATCAGAAAAGTACTCTTAACAGCTACAAATATAGCCAGGACCCAGAACCACAGCAGCAACAGCAGAAGCTAGGACAAACCCTCTCCCCATGGTGCTGGGTGCTTGGCACTGGCAACTGACAGAACAGAAACAAGACACCATTTTACCTGGTGTGAACCACACTGTCTTCTCAGGGAAACTCAAACCAAGTGATACAAGATTATACCCATGAAGCCTGACAAACACATACTGTGAGATCATGGAAAAGAAACCCTGAATCAGATCTACACAGCATCCAGTGAGCTAAAAACCTGGTGGAAACCAAAGTATACACCAGAACTTTCACACCAGACTCCAAGGAGTAACAGGACATTGGCAATTGCTGCCTGGGCTGGGGCGGGACCCTGGAGGAATTCACCAAGGTGTGACTGTAACAGAGACTCCCAGGAACAAGAGAAAAGCTAAGTCCAGACAAAAGCCAACAATCAGGGCAGTCAGCTTTCATATCCTGTACCTTCACCCAGCTCTGTCTCCATGTCCATGTATTCCATCTTTAATACTCAGTGTCATCTTAGTAGATCAGCTTGGCCCCTCTGTTCTTATCCTGGACTATTTTTATTTTTCTTCCTTACTTTTCTTTTACCTTTTCTTCCAAAAGAACATAGTCTGGTCTGGATTTGCAGGGTCCCCATGCATCAGCCTCCTGTGAGATATACTGTTCTCCATTATCTGACAGCAGCATATCATTACCTCTCTCTCTCTCTAGAATATCTTTAGTCAAAATTCTCTTGTCCCCCTCCCCCCCCACCACTTTCCCCACTATAGTTCTTCCTTCTATTTAACTTCCAGTCCTCTACTTTCTATCATCTCAATGCTAATCACTAGTCTGTGTTTTTCTCTTTTGCATTCACATCCACAATAACCAATATATTAGTACATACAGTACTATCAATGTCCCTTTACTGCCTAAATGATTAGCCTTTAAGGGGTGACTGTTTTATAGTTCACTATTTTTCTGTTTTCATAGTGGGCCTGCCCCTGGATAATGACTGTTATTGCAAACACTATTCTACTTTGCAGGAGAGGACTTAAGAGATAGCCTGGTGCTATGAACACAAATCAAATGGAAGTAACACCTCAATCCTACTACAACCTACTCCCTCCTGAACATTGTAAATATTTCCACCAAAAGAAATGTGACCAAATGCAGAAACAAAACATGAAAAACCAAGACAACATGTCACCTCCCAAATCTACCAACTCGAGTAATGACTCCAATGAGAGTGGAAATTCAAGTCAAGGAATTGAAAACAACAATGACTATATTCAAACAAATGAAAGGAGACATCAATAAACTTCTGAATGAATTCCAAGACAACAAAGACAAACAGCTGAATGAAATCAGGAAATCAATGCAGGATATGAAAATGGAATACAATAAAAGGAAACACTGAGGGAAAACCAAACTAAAAAGAGGTTGGAAAGGAAAAATTCAGTAAGGTGGGGCTGGAGAGATGGCTCAGCCGTTAAGAGCACTGACTGCTCTTGCAGAGGACCCAGGTTCGATTCCCAGCACCCACATGGTGGCTACGAACCATCCTTAACTCCAGTTCCAGGGGAATCCGAGGCTCTCTTCTGACCTCCGCAGCACTGCATGACAGGGGTGCACTCACATACATGCAGGTGATACACTCATACACATAAAATGAAAATAATAAATAAAAATATAAAAAAAGAAAAATTCAGTTAAGTCAAATTAAAAAACTCAGTGGAAAGTCCCACCAACAGAATGGATCATGGGGAGGACAGAATATCAGGGCCTGAAGACAAGATAAAGGAATTGGTACATTCAGTCAAATGCAATGGCAATCCTTTTTTAAAGTATGACCAGAACATGTAAGATCTTTGGGATACCATGAAAAGACCAGATCTACAAATGATGGGCATAGAAGGAAAAGAATTCCAAGCCAAAGGCAAAGAAAACATTTTTAATCTAATCACAACAGAAAATTTCCCAAATCTAGGAAAGAGGGCCATCCAAGTACAAGAGGCATATAGAACACCAAACAGGACGAGAAAAGAATCTTCCCACATCATATTATAGTTAAAACACTAAAGTTACAAAACAAAGAGTATACTAAGAGTTTCAAGGGAAAGTCACATATAAAAGCAGGCCCATCAGAGCAACAGCTGATTTAAGAACAGAAATTTTAAAAGTCAGAAGGGCATGGAATAATCTATTTCACATTCTGAGAGACCTTAGACTATAGAGATATCCAGGAAAACTATCTATCATAATTGATGAAGAAAAACAACCCATGATAAAAGCAGGTCAAAAATAATTATGATCACAAAACTAGTTCTATAGAGGAAACTACAAGAACTCTTTGGACTGAAGAGAATGATAAACACACACATCAAAGAGGCTGCTGGGAAAACCAAGAGATGCAAGAACAGTAGCTAAAACAAATGAGGATTAGAGAAATACTAAACACTACAAAAATCAACAAAATGACAGGAATACATACTTTTCAATTACAATTCTGAATACTAATGGTCTCAAATCCCCAACCAATCAAAAGACACAGACTAGCAGATTGGATTAAAAAAAACAGGATCATCTATTTGCTGCCTCCAGGAAGCACATTTTGCCATCAAAGACAGGCACCATCTCAGGGTGAAAGGATGAAAAAGAGAATTTGAAGCAAATGGAACTAAGAAACAAATAAGATCACTATTCTAACAGCTAACAAAATAGACTTCAAATGAAAACTAGTGAGAAGAAAGATGGTTACTTCATAATGATTAAAGGAACAATTTATCAACAGAACATTACAATTCTAAACATAAATAAGTACATCCAATTTTATAAAATATACTGCTAGACATAAAGTCACAGACTAACTTCCTCACAGTAATAGTGGGTGACTTCAATATACCATTCTCACAAATAGGCAGGTCATCTGAACACAAAATTCCATCTAAACACTTCAAAATACACACTTTCCTCAGCAGTTCATGAAATTTTCTCTAAGATAGATCATTTATTAGGACAAAATGCAAGGCTCAAAAAATACATGAAAATTACAACAACCACTTGTATTCTACCTGATCACAATGGAATACAGCTAGAAATCAACATTAAGAGGAACTGCAGAAAATTCACAAACTTATGGAGATGAAGCAACACATTATTAAATAATGAACTGAATGAAAATGAAGATACAACATACCAAAACCTATGGGGCGCAATGAAAGCGGTAGTAAATGAGAAATTCATAGCTATAAGTGCTATGTTAAAAAGTCAGAGAAGCCTCAAATAAACAACCCAATGAAGCACCTTAGGAACTGTAAAGAAATAATTAAGATCAGGGCAAAAATTAATGAAGCAGAAACAAATAAACCAAATACAATGAATCTACAAAAACACACTTGCTTGCTGAGAGGACTGACAAATCCTTAGTCAAAGTAATCAAAAGAAATAGAGAAGACAGATTAGTGATGAAAAGGAGAGATTAGAACAGATACTAATGAAATTCAGAATTCATACCATAGAAACATATTCTACTACATTGAAAAATATAAAAGAAACAGATGAATTTCTAGATGCCTATGACCTACCAAAGTTAAAACAAGACAAGTAATTTCAACAGGTCTTTAATAAGCAGGTCTATAACAAGATTGAAACAGTAACTGAAAATCCCAAACCAAACAAAGGTCAGGCCCAGATGAATCACTGCATATAGACTGATTTTGGATTTCTCAGGGCATACCTGGGACCAGCAGAAGGCAAATGGAATAATAAATCATCAGAGAGGGAAATAAAAGAAACAGGCTGATTCATTAAGAAATCAGTCCCTATCCCAATTATATATGTTCACAGGGAGCCAGAAAGCTATTTGTTTACTGTAGACTGGCCTAGTCTTAAGACTTTTCTCATTCTAAAGGAACTTAATATTTGTTTAGTGCTTACCCATATGCCAGGTACTAGCTAGATATCTTATATACATGTTCGTATGATAGTAAGGCTCAGCAATAACATCTCAGATAAACCAACTTAATTTTTCTGAGTTACGTTTCTTGGGGATGGGACTCAAGTCTTAACATGAAATTATTTTATGTTTCATATACACCTCTCACACAGAGCTGCCTTAAGATAATTTTGCACAGCATTTTACTGTGTCTGTGTCCTGCCTGAGACCTGTCATGTGAAGTCAGGCATGACTTTCCCACTTATGTTGGTATTGAAGAAAAAATTCCAGTTTGGTAGTAATTTGGATTTTAGATTTTTGAATGAGGAATACTCAACTTTAGTAGCTGGCCTGAAACTTGCTATTTTGACCATGTAGGGCTTGAACTCAGAGAGGTCTGCCTGTCTCTCTCTCCTGAATGCTGTGATTAAAGGTGTAAGTCACCATGCCCAGCCCCCTTATGATTTTTAAGATGGAAAAGAATCAGTTAAACATGTAATATAAGGCAAAGTTAATTTTGCATCAAATTTGTGAAAAAGGTCCAACTGTATTATTATTTGTTCTGTCAATGCATACAGTAAATATATATATTTAACAAGCTTAAATTGTGATTTTACTTTTTAATTACAGAATTTTAGTTACTACAGATTTGCCTTTAGAAAACACTGCTGGCTGTATTCTTATTTACTTAATGCCAGGTCCTTAACTTACGATGCAACTCCAAATATATTATAAGAAAGTAACGTCCAATTTATTACATAATTTCTAAGAAGGTACACACTAAAAAAGTGGGGGAATACCTATCCAGATACAAGCACACAGATACAGGTACAGGCACACACAACTTATGAAGACAATGCAATATGTTACTATTCTAAGTAAGCCTTGTTTTTGGCATTTTACTATACAGCCTGGAATTGGTTATCAAATAGTAATTTGGCAGCAATAACATCTCAGATAAACCAACTTATTTTTTCTGAGTTACGTTTCTCTGTTGGACTACTGCTACTAAAGTTGAGTATTCCTCATTCAAAAATCTAAAATCCAAATTACTACCAAACTGGAATCTTTTCTTCAATACCAACATAAGTGGGAAAGTCATGCCTGACTTCACATGACAGGTCTCAGGCAGGACGCAGACACAGTAAAATGCTGTGCAAAATTATCTTAAGGCAGCTCTGTGTGAGAGGTGTATATGAAACATAAAATAATTTCATGTTAAGACTTGAGTCCCATCCCCAAGAAGTCTCATTACATTTCTGAAAATATTCTAAAATCTTAATTAAAAAAAAAAACAAAACAAAAAAACCAAACCAAACACTTCCGGTCTCAGGTACTTTGGATAGGAGCTATTCAACTGTACTATTTCATACTGTAGAGTTTACAAAATATGTGCATGAGTATTAATTCACTGGACACCAACACTGCTCTTACCTGCTCATTTTATAGATGAGGTATCTACTCTCTTCAATAGACTATTCTGAAGCTCAAATCACATAACATATGGGAGAGTATTTTGTAAATTCCAAAACTTTTTTGTAAAACTGTAAAGTAGTGAGTTATCATTGTCACCCTTCTATTAAGGAGGCTGTGGCACCAATAATCTTCCCTGTTGTCTCTAGATGTATAACTGCAAGTTAGGAGAGTACATTTTTCTATCAGAAAGTTAACTGGGAAAAAAAAAATGGATTTCCTTAGGCCTTGGGACACAGTTCAGTGTAGAACACTTGCCTACCATGTGTTCAATTTGCAGCACTGGAAAAAAAAAAAAAAAGCATTTTAAGCACAGTATGATAGTGTTCAACATAGTATTAAATTACCTTTTTTTTCTTCAAAATAATACCAGTACTTCCCCGTGATATTAATCATTCATTCAGGGGAAAAAAAAAAAAAAAAAAAAAAAAAAAGTCCTTCTCTGGAGCACCTACCATGGACACACTGGGAACACTTGCTGAATGAGAAGCTTGGCGAGGCTTGCCAGCATGGTGCTCACAGCATTGTGGTATGGTGAGGAAGGCAACTGTGCAGCAATGCCCTCACTGAAACCACGGGCCTCCAGGAGGGAAGCTAGGGAGGAACTTGAGCAAAGCCTTTGCTCAAGGCCTCTCAGAGATTACACTTGCAATAAGCTCAAAAGTGGAAGGCAGAAATGCAAAGCTGTGGTACCATATTCCAGGCAGCAGAACCAGAAACTATGAAGGCAAGTTAGAAGAGGAAAATGGGCGGCACATTTGGGGAACAAGAAGACAAACAATAAAGAGAGAGTAGTGACTTCTTTTTTTAAAACAAAGAAAGGAATTATTGTCAGTAAGAATCAGAGCCTGAGAAACACTGAAAAACAACTTAAGCCAAAGGCAAGCGTATTTAGGTAAAATATAAAAAGTTGATTTCAGTAACTCTAATTGCTATTTTTTAACTCATTCTGCTTAATTCATTATTTTCAATGAGAATAAAAGAATCTTCAATCAAAAGACACCCTATGTTTTGGAGGGAAAATTAGAGCTACCTTTTGAAATAAGAGAAAAATTTGCAGAAGAAAAAGATGTCACCATGACTATTAGTGACACTGTTCCAATTATCTAAAGAAATAAGGTTCAGAATTACAAAAGCAGCAAGTCAGACTTCTTCAATGTACTCAAGAAAATTAATTTCTATTAGAGAAGCTGGGCCTAACTGAAATCTTACCTCTAGTTCAAGTTTACAATGTTTTTAAAGTAAAATGAATGTAATTTTGCTGTAGGCTTTGTGGCCTCTTACCTCAATATCATAAATAAACTTTTTAAATAGTTATATATTTTACTTTTTAGTGTTTAACTAAAACCAAGTCTGTCTGTTGGCTTCACATTTTATCAAGAAAAACAAACATGTTCTATCAGACAGCAAGCAATCTAGACAAGAAACTCATGGTAACAATGTAATAGTTTGCTTAAAAAACAACTACAGGGCTGGAGAGATGGCTCAGTGGTTAAGAACACTGGTTGTTCTTGCAGAAGACTCAGGTTCGAATCCCAGCACCCATATGGCAGCTAACAACTGCCCATAACTCCAGTCCCAGAGGATCCAATAGCCTCTCTGTCCACCGTGGGCATTGTATGACATGAGTGTACTTACCTACATGCAGGCAATACACACATACACATAAAATAAAAAAAAATTTTAATTTAAAAAAAATATATCCTTCACATAAAGAGATCATTTACTACAAAGCAAGAGATGCATCAACTGTAAAATGAAAAATAACAATAATGTTATTTTTGAGGTACCTGGCCAAATATTGCAATGGGTAAAGTTGACAAAGACTAATCGTTTGAACAATCAGTCAAATGTAAGTAAGCACATACTCTTTGCAGCAACTGCAACAGGGTCAGGATTCAAGAATGAACAAGATACATATGTTCCATGCCCTTATATCATATGTGCCAATGGGAATAACCCGAATTTGGTTACATATGGCCGCAGGTAGGCTGTTGTCTAGAAATACAGATTTGTAAGACACATTAAACCACTGGGATATACTGACTGTGTATGGTGGCAGTCAGTCAAAGTCCCCAAACTGGATAATACGGGTTTTTCTTTTTTCTTTTTCGTCTTTTTGAGACAGGGTCTCCCTGTAGCACCAGCTGGCCTGGAACTCTCTACGCAGATCAGACTGGCCTTGAACTCACAGAGATCTACCTGCCTCTGCCTCCTGAGTATGCCACCAGTTTTGTTTTTTTTTTAAATTAGAATAAATTTTATTATCTAATTTCAATGTTCAGATTAGTCATGAAATTAAAGGCAACAAAACTAGCAAAATTTGGGAATTGTTTTGTTTAATTATTTTTAGAAAACTGACCTTGTATTATTGGCAGGTAGAAATGAATTAGTAAGGTATCTGTTTCTACATAGAAATGTTATTAAGAGAAAATCAATTTCTTCCTCTTCAATTAAATACATGTTGAGTAAATACATGTATTTACTGTTGGGAATATTTTTATTAGTTCCCAAATGCCACGATTTGGCCTAACCCTGAGCAAACAGAGTAGCAACTGAAATGTTGATCCAATATGATTGGATCCAATACAATTATTTTACTCAAGTGCCCTGCATTCTGACCTTAAATTTAACTTCCTGAAGAAATAAATTTGAGAGGGCCAGAAGCCAAAGAATATGCACACCACACAACTAACAAACAAAACCCCTCATTTTTCCTTTTTCTTCTAAAGGCCACCTTAGCCCCCAAATATGTACTATTTTCCCAGCCTACAACCACATAACACAGTGTTTTGGGCAATGTTACTAATATTTTGAGAAAACTCTCAGTGTGTTCCCCAAATTCCCTACAAATAAATCTATATGTAAATTACTAGATGAGTTTCCATACTCAAGGAAACAACTGCCTTTGTCATTCATAATGTGATTTAGCAATCATAAGATTATAATCCAAAGAGAAAAACACTGAAGATGTCTGGAACTCTCTGCAGTGAAGGAACTGAACTCATGCTAACTTTGTTTTACTTTCTGGAGCTATCTCAATTTCTCAACAGTCTAATAACCTATATATTTGTAATGCAGGTAATTTTAGCTATGTACCATATCTACCAAACAATCGGTTTTTACAAGGAAACATCATGAATATAATTTAACACACAATGATACTGTCAGTATTTACCAGGTAAACAGGGTATTTCCCTCTTACTTTCAGGATGCTGTGCTAGGAATCCTGACAGTTATTTTGGATTTCTTCTCCCCCCATGTCAGCAGGCTTTTTAAAAAAAGTATTTTACTTGTTATTTTTATTTTATATGTATCAGTGTTATGCCTACATGTACGTAAGTGCACTCGTGTTGTGCAATGCCCATGGAGATCAGAAGGCATTGGATTCCCTGGACCTGGAGTTAGGAATGTTGTTAGCCATCATGTGGGTGCAGGGACCTGAACCCGGGTCAGCCACAAGAGCAGCCAGTGCACTTAACTGCTGAGCCATCTCTCCAGCCCCAGCAGGCTTGACTTAGAAAAAATGCTGCGACCGAAATATGGATGAAAGCATTTTAACTGTGGCGCATTCTGAAAATTCAATGCAACAGCATTTAGGATTAGCTAATATTTCTTATCATTATTGTGTTACTTTGTTAACAGTCCCTTCTTTCTCTTAAACCAATGTGGTACTAAGAAGCTGTCTAGATTATGGAATACAATCTTGGACGGTTGGGTACTTACTTTTGGAATCAACAACTAATCTCACAGAAGCTGTGTTGGAACTATGTAAAGCAAATCTCATGCAATAGATTAAGATAATAAGCTTTAAAATATTGTCTAAAATACCAGCAAATATGTAAAAAATAAGGGCAAATACACACTTCACATTGACTCTGAAAAACCTCTAGGAGTTTAATTTATAAACTTGGTTATAAGAATCTGGGAAATGTTTTTGCTGTATGGATACCTCTGTTATTTCTCCAGTCTTATCTAAACTTAAGAGAGACTGCTGTATAGATAAGCATTAGGTAAATTAGGAATCATCTATCCTCTTAATTCAAGATGTAGAACTCAAATTTTACTGGCCACATGCAGTAATTCCCCAAAGACAGAAACTCCACCAGATCTACTAGACTGTTTTCCAGTTTTTATTTTTAAAAATATAATGTGTACTCCAAGTCTAAAAGCAGATGATTTTTAGAAGTCCTATCAGCAGAAGACCAATTTTAAAATCAAGTTTGTTAAGTAGAATAAATATAAATTCACATGTACATGAGTGTGTAAACCTGTACATATGTTCAATGCATACTCCAATTTCAAACCAAGTCAGGGTTTTGACAGATGGTAGAAGAGTGCTGGGTAAACAGCAACCAGACACAGAAAAAAAAATGTTTTCTTTACACACCAAATATCCAAAATTAGATTTGACCCAGAGAATGTTATAAATTCTTTTTCAGTCAGTTTGAGTTATAGAAAATAACATGTTCTAGTTTGAATTGTTAACAAAAGTGGGGGGGTTTGTTTATGAATTGATACAGCTGCCAGTTTGGCAAATTAGCGTGGTTCATTCAGAAATTTGATTTTAGGTTCTCATTTCAAGCCCCTAGACAGAATGCTGTGGCCTAGAATCTGTACTATGTCACCATTTATCTCTGCATCTATGATAACTGCATCAAAGACAGAAGCAATGGATGATAATTAAACAGCCCCAAATAAGAAAACAACCATGCTTCACCACTCCCAAGCTTTCTAATTCACATCAAGAAGTCTAAATTTAGACTGAGGGGAAAAAAGATACTATCACACATATCCTTTTTAGACAGGAAGAGAAAGTATCTGAAAAGACTTCAAACCACAGGAATTCAGAGCACTTCGCATCAATTATTTAAGTAGCAGCTAACCTCTTACAGAGCCAAGAAAAAGAATTGTTTGTGTTACTTGACCAGAGGTATAAATACTGTTTACTTCCTTCCTTACCTTCCAATAGAAAAGGAAGACAGAAGCCTAATGAGTTGTCATGTGAAGGACATTTCTCTGACCAAGAGCTATTTCTAAACATTGATGTACTTTTTCTAACCTTACAAAAGTTACCATATTTTCAAGGTTCTCACTTCATATAACCTGTATGTTACAAGCGTGATTATGGTCAACACTAAGCCACTGTGTAACAGTTCATATAGTCAGGCAGCAGGGCATTTTTTAGTATAAAAATAAAATACCTAAGAACTCTAAGAATCTTCTGTCAAGCCTTCTCCCTTTCTCAATGTTCACAAAACAAAAACCATTTAAATGCATTTTCAAACATTTTTTCCAAAGCCTTCATTTCAAGTTGCTAAAAGAAAGCATAATAGTGTCTTTATAAGCTTTGCATGTGTATGCTTGATAATATTAAGTGGTTATTGGTGATTTTATGATGTAATTAAAGTATGAGTTTTTAAAATAATCACAATGTATATTATATAATACGTAATATATTATGTCAATTTTCTTTCTGTGTGCATTTTTGAAAACTTCTTCCATCAAAAAGGCCATATTTTTTGTAAAAAAAGGAAAAGTTAAAAGAAAACCGTATTAGTAAAATAAAAACAATTTAGAAGGAATTCAAGGATGTTCCCTGTCACCTAAAGAATCAATGGCTTCCTCTAAGGTCAATATTAATGGCCAACATTCATTAATGTCATGGAGTAGAATGGAATATCTGAGAACTGTCAAAGGGGACTCAAAGACAATAATCTCTTGCCATCCCCATGCCCCAAACTTTTCTATAGAGAACTACAAGGATAAAATATGAACTTCTAGATAAATGTAAAAGGCTCTATTTGCACTGTTTGGATGAAACCTAACACTATGTCTCTTAACTTACAGCATTGCCAACACATGCTGTTTTATCACTTTTTTGGAAAGCTTTTCTAATGAAGTCTCTTGTAACAGCAGTATGTGAGTGACTGTGAAGAGCTGTATCAGGATGAGCATTCCTCAGACAAAAGTAAGAGAATGAACCCCAGGTTTAAAACACCCTCCATAGTCCTTGTAACCCAAGAGTTCTTCACTTTCAGTTCCTATATTTGAAATTGTGTCAAACACTTAGAAATACATGAAACTTTTTTTCTTATGAGCTATTTTCCACTCTACTTTTCCTTCAGCACCACCAGTTAAACAGCAAATTGCTTAAAAATCTTATTTTAAGCCTGGCATGGTGGTGCATGCTTTTAATCCCAGCACTTGGGAGGTAGAGGTAGGCAGATCTCTGTGAGTTCCAGGCCAGCTGGGGCTACAGAGAGGCCTGTCTCAAAAAGGACGACAACAACAACAACAAAAAAATCACATTTCAGTTTCCTTATCTGTAAAGTATGTTACTACTCACTTTATAGAACTGAAGGGAAAATGTACTGAACTAATGTGTAAAAGCACTTAGCACACTGCTCACCTGGCCCATCAAGACATACCAACTAATTTGTAGTGAGAGTAATAGAAGGTTTAAAGACTCACGTACCAAAACAACCCATAATAAAATGCTATGAAATGTTTACAATTTCTTTAAACTGTTTTGCAAGACGATATATTTGATTAAATAAATTCATCACATATAAAAAGTCTCCCTTCTAACATTACATATGTTTGCTTTACTACACTAAGTTCATCACAGAGAAAATTGAAATGCTTACCTTTTGACAGAGAAAAGATGTACACAGACTAGGACAGCTGTACTAAGCCATTTCGTAACAATCACAGTTCTAGGGTAAACTATTCAAATTGCTCAGGAAACCAGAGGTCTTCTGCAGCCTGTTTACCAAAGTTCATTTGTAAATCTAAGTTTAAAACTTTCTAGGTCAGACATCAGGTTCCTGCTGCTTTACAAAGACACTAAGGCCTACCTGGTATCTGCAAACATGCAGCTGTGCTTTCAAAAGGAACGTTTCGACTTCCTTGCTGGAGCTTTCCAACATTTCCTATGAGTACCATTTATTTCAAAGGTAGCCAAATTTGGTATGTCAATAAAACTTTTCTGTTTTACATTTATTACAAAGCTGCTTAATTATTTTTTTACTTTCTTTAAACTTATCTTTTGGTTTACTGACTTAAAACTTATCTTTGGTCTACTGACTTTTTTTAAAAGATACATACTCTAGCCGGGTTTGGAGGTGTACACCTTTAATCCCAGCACTTAGAAGGCAGATCTCTCTGAGTGTCTGTGAGATCAAGGCCAGCCTGATCTACATGGCAAGTTCCAGGTCACCTAGGGCCACAGGGAGATGCTGTCTCAAAAAGACAAGACGAAAAAAAAAAAAAAAAAAAAAAGGTCATAATGTAACTCATCTAATTGCATATAAATCTCCAAAACAGAATTGTCAATAAACATGGGCTCTCAAGGAAATTAGACAAAAAATTACTTTAAAAGAGTTGCCAGGTGATTGCAACTGGTCTTTTAAAAGTCCTTTATGTTGAGCTGTAGAGATGGCTCGGCAGTTAAAAGCACTGATATAATTAACAATACCAACTGAGCTGCTTTGGTTAGACACATTTGGCAGGCAAAGAGGCTTGTAAGAAGGCAGTCAAGTGTTATTTCTGAAGAGTAAAGTGTCTGTATAAATTTTATAAATAAATATAATTACCCAAGTAGTGAGACAGCAATAATCACAGGTGCAAAAGGAAAGGAGGCTCGCCTCCTCAACAGGCACCTCAGGTAGCACAGTCTGAAATGGGGCTCCCCATCTCCACTCTACATGAGATCACAGCCAATGTGTGGACTTATATTTTTACTTTATTTATTTTTGAAAGTGGAAAGTAAATATAAAGTATAAATAAAATTTAAACTATAACTTTTTTAAAAATCTTGTATTCTATAATTTGTATACAGTATACATGTATTTTCAATTCTAGAAACAAGACAATGAAAGGACTACTGGGGGGTGGGAGGTTAAAAATCAAGTGCTTTTATAAGGTCAAAAAAATTAAGCACTCATGCAGATCTCAAATATAAACTTCAAAGCTATAGAAAAAAAGTAATCTTGAGTTTTTAATCAAACTATGATTTTAGTAGAATTTACTATAGCAAAATTATAAAATGTTTATAATCACTGATACAACCATATTAAACGCTACAGAATTCCTGGAAAGAAGGCTTTGAAAGAAGAAATGGCCAGGCATGGTGGCTCATACTTGTAATCCCAGCACTCCAGAGGCTGAGACAGGTGGATCACAAATTTGAGGACAGCCTGGGTTACACACCTGTCTAAATACACACACATACACACACACACACACACACACACACACAACACAACACAAAACAAAGGAAAGGTGGCACAGATATGTATTCAAAAGAAGCTTGCTTTCTTCTCAAAAACCTCAGAAACAAAGGCTTTCATATTATGAATGAATGTACATTGCTTGCAAAAACACACTATCAAACTGTATCTTTAAGACTTTCCCAAATTAGAACACTTCAAAATGAATCATTAATCATAGATACTTACATATCACACAGAAAAGGGCTGAATGGTAGAGAAGCAAAACACAACAGCATTCATGTCTAAGAAACAATTCTACAAGCAGTATTTTCTTTTAATTTGCTGTTTTATAACAATTCTATTGCTTTTCTAATTAGTTAAAAAAATTAGAATAAAACAATAGAGTTTTAAATGCATACAGTTAAGACAGACAAACTGGCTAAAACAGAGCAAAAGAGGACAAGTTTAAGGAGCTAACTGGTCAGAATGCCGAGATAATGTCTTTCATCTTACTGAGCAAGATAAGCTGTATTTCATATATGGCTGTGTGGCATGCGTATAATCATAGTATTATATAATTATGATTATCTTTCCCTCCAAAGCTTAATTTTTTTATTATGTGTGTGATGTATGTGTAAGCATGCATGAGCCACCCATGCATGTGTAGAGGTCAGAGGACAACTTTCGGGAGTCAGTTCCACCTTGGGTTCCAGGGATCAAACTTGGGCTGTTAGGCTAGTAGAGCAAGTGCTTTTACCCACTGAGCCATCTCACCAACACTTTAAGGCTTATTTTTTAAGTAATATTAAATTATTTTAATGTTTTGTTAAATTGTTATATAAATATTTTTATAAATTTATAGGAAATTTATATTATTTTAAATGTGAAATATTAAGGCAGGGGTGGTAAAAATGAGGAAAATTACTTTTCTAGCTGAAGTTAGTAATACCATATATAACCACACACATAACTGGGCTCTCAAACAGACTGGAGGTGGATACCACTGTTCCTGTTGTACAACCCGAGGTGCCTCCCTTTGACCTGTGGTTATCACTGGTGAACTTCTCAGGTAATTATGTTTATGCAAGCTATCCAAGTTCCACTTGGGAAGCAAGAAAGAAATCTTACAATTTCAGGGCACACTGCCCCTTCTGTCTACCACTGTATGGCTACCTAAATTATTTCAGAAAACTTTCATGCCTTTTGATTCTGAAAAATCAGATAAAGAAATGTTTCTTTTAGAAATGACTTGCATTTGCAAATTTAAAAAATAAAACCGTAATAACAAGCTTACATTGTACTCTGTACTATATATAACCTCAGGTGAACCCAGAATAAAGATTCAGGAAAATACCTTCCCAATTTTTACCTTTTCTTAGCTAGCTATTCAGTCTCAAAGGAGTAAAGCAGTCAGGTCTTCGAGTAATGGAGAGCCATTTGCTTACTTCCTATGCCAGCTGGGAGTCAGATAGCATCTCCAAAAGGCAAGCCTCCCAAATTTTTTTAGTAAAAACTGTCTTTTCCTTGGTATAGTGAATTTAATAAACATCTCAGGGCTGAGGAGATGGCTTAGTGGGTAAAGGCTTGCTGTGCAAACAAGAGGGCCTGAGTTCAGATCTTCAGCATCCACATAAAAGCTGGGCACAGCAGCAAGGGTCTGTAACTCTAGGATCTGTATCACTAGGAGGCAGAAGCAGCCAGATCCCGGGAGTTCATTGACAAGCCAGCGTAGTCAAATCATGAGCTCCAAGTTCAGTGAGATACCCTGTCTCAAAAATATGGTAAACTGGGGCTGGAGTGATGGTTCACTGCTCTTACAGAGAACCCAGGTTCAATTCGAGCACCCACATGGTGACTAATAACCGTCCATAACTCCAGTTCCAGGGGATCTGATGCCTTCTTCTTACCTCAATGAGCACTGCATAACACGGGTGCACTTACACACATGCAGGCAATATACTCATACACATAAAAATAAAAATAAAACATTTAAAAAAATATGGTAGCCAGTGACTGTGGAAGACACTAAACCTCTGGCCTATGCACACACACACACACACACACACACACACACACACACACACACACAGAGAGAGAGAGAGAGAGAGAGAGAGAGAGAGAGAGAGAGAGAAACAGTACCCATGAAGTAAGTAGTTCCTGCTAAACCAACAACCCATTATAGCAGAGTAGTTTACCTGTGTGAGATTAAAAATGACCAATTTCAAAGTAAAAAGCACATACTATTGTCTGGATTATACATAATGGCAAAAAAATTGGTTTTTGGTAATGAGAAAGGGCTGGGAAAAGGCAAATACAGCCACAAATGGAAAGCATATAATTTTTTTTAAAAAGGCATCTGACTGTAGCATGTCAATATAGAAAGCTATGAGAATGACACTAAATGACCACTTGACTAGATGGAAATATTGGCAAATATTAAAACCCATACAGCCTTTACCAAATTACACAAAGCAGAATGAAGCCCTTCTGACTTTGATGACTATCCTTTTTCCTCCAGTTTCTCTCTGGTTTTCATTATAATCCAGTTTTTTTGGGGGGAGGGGTTGCTTGTTTGTTTTTGTTTTTAATTTTCCTATAACTTGTTTCTTTTCTCACCTTTTAAAATATTTTACTTATTATTATTATTATCATTTTAATGTCTATGAGTGTACTGCTTGCAGGTAGGTAGTGCACCCACGTTGTGCAATGCCCATGGAGGTCAGAAGAGGGCATCAGATCCCTGGAACTAGAGTTTACAGTTATTAGACACAATGTGGGTGCTAGGAATTGAACCTGGATCTCCCTCAAGAGCAGCCAATGCTCTTAATCCCAGAGCCATTTCTCCAACCCCACCTTTGATTTGTTTTAATTTCCCTGTTAACAAACACAGCATTGTGGTTTTAGGCTATCCCCTTCCCTTGGTGAGCTCATCTCATCTGAAATTGAGGACTGAATGCCTATCTACTTTTTAGTCCCCAGAGTGTGTCACTATGCTGCCTGATCAATTTGCAAGACATTATCAAGGAATTACCACTGCAGTTGAGGATAAGTCTTGGATGCAGGGACAAAAGAAAGGACAAAGCACATTTTGTCCTTAGGCAGACAGGGAAGACTATACTGCAAAGATGAAAGAAACGAAGAAAAGTAAATAGTAAGATTTGTAGACCAGCAGAGAAACCCCAGGAAGGTAACCCAAAGGCCAAAGTGTTAAAGCTTCCCTGCTAAAGAGCCTGTGGAGGATTATTAACCCGTGAATGATGGCCAACCGTTCCTAGGCCAAACAGTCAGGTACTGAGGTGTTTTCAAAACACAAATTTGGAAAAGGGATGAAGGCAGATAGAAACATAAATAAAGGGGGAAGAAGTCTGGAGAACTGGTTGAAAGTTGTAAGGATGAAATGAGGAAAACAATTGGCTCTAACTACTGACAGAGTCTGTCTAGCATGTGGCACCTAAAAAATGCTCCGCTGCCCAAATTAATGAGGAAGAAAATGAGATCACTCTAAATTACATGGAAGAGCAGTAGACAAAACCAGGAGCCCAAGAAAAATGTGCAGAACTGGCAGAAGCAACAGTGAAAGAGAGGAGACACCACCCCCAAGACAGCAGCAGCTTACCCTGGGCTGCACACAGTCCTCTGCACCTTTCCTGATCACACCACTTAACACTGCACAACACAGGCACATCAGCAGGCCCGGCCCCCTTTCCTGCCTTTTCTCTGTAGACTTTATCACCACCTCATAGACTGCATATTTTGCTAATGCCTGTATTCTTACTACTTAAGTGTAAGCTGTTTCACTTGTCACGTGGGAGGTATTCAACAAATACTTGATTGAATTGAATAAACAATATACAAAAATAAAATACAAAACTATATGTAGACTAGTAAGTATAGATATAAAATTATATATAACATGGAAATTCTGGTGACTGAGTCCTGAAAATTAAAAAAATTTAACTAAACAGTTCTTGCATAAATATGAAAGGGTCAAAAGTGTTTCAATTATGACTTACTCAATTACATACAATTATATTGATGTTTTTCTGCTTATAGCCATAAAGTAATAAAATATTACAGCAATACTGAATAGCACACAGTAAATCTACTACTTCAAGTATTTAAAAGCACCACAGGGGCCAGTGAGATGGCTCAGCAGGTAAAGCTGCTTGCCTGAAGACCTGAGTTAGATCCCCAGAAAAGAGAGAACCTGATTCACAAACTTCTCTCTCTCCTCTTCTCTTTTCTCCTTTCCTCCCCTCCCTCCACCATGGCACGTGCTGCACCCTCCCCTCACATGCACATATACAGACACATAACAATTAAAAAAATAATAGTAATATCCAGCGGGTCCAACACCCTCTTCTGACTTCTGCAGGCACTGCATGACACAGGTGCACTTACATACACACAGGCAATATACTCATATACACTAATAATAACAACTTTGAAAAATGAAATTCAATCTCTAATGCAAAAGTGTGGAAAGGTGGGAATGTTAAAAGGGGATTAGGCCATGGGGCTCAGAATGGGAGCAGGGCTCTTATTCTGTAGTCCTCTATAGCTCCCCTTTCCTTTCCCCATTCCTCCCATTCTCCTCCCATCTCTCCTTTGTCCTGCACATGGTATTCTCTTAGAGCAACAGAAGATGGACTAAAACAATGCTCATGAATATAAAATTAGCTAAATAATTTGTATCTACTAGAATCATTTAAAATTATAATGTAGTTCTATCCTTATTTATATGGATGATGCTTAGAATGTGACTAAAAAAACAAGAATATTTCTAATGCAAAATACTAATTTTGTATTTAAGAAAATTAAGCATTTAAGAACATTCTGTCTAGACACAAGGGTACTTCCTTAATGAAACACATAAACGAGATATAATGCCAAACTTTAACAGTTTACCAGGAAGAACCATTTTCTTCTCAAAATCTAGTCATTAAAAAAAAAGATCTAGTCATGGAAAACTGCTCATGGAAAATAGACCATTAAAAAATGCTACTAGGTCTGAATCAGTTAACAGAGACTGCATTATATACAAGTAGTAACAGGATGAAGACAAAAAGCAAAATGCTCCAAAGGCACTAAATTCTTTATAAGTCCACCCACTTGTTATGCACATGAAACATTCAAAGAGGTGCCTATATAGGAAAATTCTATCGTGGAACAAGCGTGTACATAAAAAGACTCAATGTTCCAATAAGTTTAAAAGGAAGACTCTATTTCCCCAGCAATTGGTAAGGTAGTGAACCTTCACTAAAATCACTCCAAGGTTACAAATTCTTTTACAAGGATGGGTTTCATCGCCGCTCAGAGCCATCAACAGTGGCTCTGGAATAAGGTCTGGGAAGGAATCTGAAGCATCTAGTAAGAAAATGTGCCAGAGAAAGGAGAAGGCACAGAAGGAAGATTCATCCTATGCCATCAGACCCAAATTCCCACCCTAACTCAACGTTTTCCTACATTTCCTCATCCCCTCTGAACCTAGGTTATGAGAAAGCAAAAATGAGCTCTGTTGACAGACTGCAGATCTGTCAAAATAGGGGCCAACAGAAAGCAAAAGCACAGTTTTCTCCCAAGGCTTCGCGACAACTCCAAAATGACTGGCAATCTCCTTTTCTCTAAGCAAGTCCTACTTTTCTCCACCATCTTCCCCAGCCTGCTTCATTTCCCTTGCTGTCTAAAGAGACTGTTGAGAGACCCAATTATTAACTACACTTCATGTATGGTAACTCAATCCAGGAGTCTCCACTTCCCCTAGTCTTTATTAGAATCCTCAGGCTGGGCACAGCTCTCCCCTTCCCTGAGACTCCAGAGGAACGGTTCCTCAAGCAATGTTCTTTGCTGCAAAAACTAACCCTACCGCCTTTCATCACACAGGCATTCCTGGTGGTCTTTTCCTAGTGGGCATTAGCAGTTTCTTCATCAGTGCACCAACTGTATTACATGAAATGCTATAACGTAAAATGTCAAGCTTATGTCTGGTAAACACAAATTACCCAACAAACATTAGTTCTCTAGGAGTTTAAAGTATCTTCAATTTTACTTTTTAGTTCATTTACCTAGATCTTCACTATCAAGAACCCACATTTCACCTGTAGTCCAAGCTACTGAAGCAGATAGAGCTTTTCACAGGAGTTTGACGCCAGCCTAAACAACAAAGTGAGACCATTGTCTCAAAAATAAAAACTGAAATCAAGCAACAACTCTACATATCTTTGTAAAACACAACTAAGAAAGAGCCAGAAAATAAGCTCCCAAATGAACAGAACACTAAGCAACTAAAATCAATAGGACAACTCTATGAAATAAAGAGCAATGTTACAGGGCACTTTACTGAAGACATACTCCTGAACATCCTACTCAGACATCATTTGCTCATTCTTAATAGGCATACTTTAGAAAGCTGTTTTCTACACCCACAGCAAATTAAAATCAGAAACTGGAAACACAGGATAGGCAGGCATACTGACAATAAGAGTAAAAAACTACAGAAAAACTATAAATATCAAACACTAGTTGAAATGCTCAGAAAACTTAGTCATTTACTACAGTGGCTTCTAAATTGATTTTTGCATAACTCTAGCTGGTCTAGAATTCACTATTTAGACCAGGCTGTCCTTGAACTCAAAAAAGATCCACCTTCCGCTTCCTCCCCAGTGTTGGGATTAAAGGTACATGGTACCATGCCTAGCTGAACTGATTTTTTTAAAATTTATTTTAATTCTATGTGTATGAGTGTTTTCAGGCATGTATGTAAGTGCATCCATGTTGTGCAATGTCTGAGGAGGCCATAAGAGGGTGTCAGATCCCCTGCAACTGGCGTTAGATTGTTGTAAGTCACCAATTGTGTGCCGAGATCCGAACCCAGGTCCTCTGCAAGAGCAGCCAGTGCTCTTATTAACTGGTGAGCCATCTCTCCAACCTTCAGCTAAATTGATTTTGATTGAACATTCCTACTATGATAGCTGTGCACATACCTCCAGCACGTATGCATATATGTCATGCTATATATTTTATAAAAAATAAACTATAATAAATTAAAAGAAAATGTTTTACTTTATTAACTAATTCATAGTATCAACTATGAATTAATTTTAATTTTATAATCACTAAAGTATTACTAAACTTACTAAATGAGAGCATTGTTTTTTAATATGCATCCATATTTCCTAAAAATCTTGGCTTCCCATCAGAGGAAGGTAAATTTATTTTGACAGTGTCTCCCTAGACTCAGCCCACCTGGAAGTCACTGTATGTGTGGACCAGGCTAGCCTCCATCTCACAGAAATCCACCTGCCTCTTCTTCCTGAGAGCTGGGTGCACCACCACACCTGGCATTAGTGTTTCTTTTTGTTTTGTTTTATTTTGTTTGAAACAGCTTTAAGACATGTCCTAAGTCAAAGTGAGAAACCTAATACACAAAGATGCATAGATCCGCATAATATATGTCACTTACTAGCTCACAAAATGACACTTTTCCATTCTATTACCAACTATGCAAAAGTTTGTTAGAAGCCAACAACCTAATGTTAGAAAAATTTTATTTTTCCTGATGTCAGACTTTTTTTGGAAAATTGTTTTTGTTTCGTCGAAACAATAATAAATGCGTCGAAAGTTCACAGGAATTCACACATACTACCTCACAAAATGACACTTTTCCATTCTATTACCAACTATGCAAAAGTTTATGTTAGAAGCCAACAACCTAATGTTAGAAAAATTTTATTTTTCCTGATGTCAGACTTTTTTTTGCAAACCTGTTTTTTGTTTCGTCGAATTCTCTGCAAAGAAAACTTTTCAACAAACTGGAAATATCTAAACACGCTCTCAGAATGCTCTCTCCATAAGCAGCAATTTCTTCAGAATAGCGGATACTTTCTGAGGATGAGTCTCTCTCTCAGTGGATAAATAAGCAGCAAGTTATAATACTCCTATTCTCATACCTTGACTGACCTGCCTCACCTCATTTTATAAGCAAAGAGCTCAGGGCTTCACATTTATAGCTTATGGACTACTACTGCTATATTATGTAATGTAGTTTGCAATTATAGTATGTGCGATAAACACTGAACGGGAAAATATATCATTAAAATGGTGGTTCTATTGAATTAAGTTAGCCAGGTGTGGTGGTAGCACATATCAGTAATCATAGCACTAAAGAGGCTGAGGCAGGAGGATTACTAGTATGAAGCCAGCCTAGGCCACAAAGCTAATATTTGACTCAAAAGAACAAAAACCACCTCTGGCTCCTGCACTCATGTGCACACACCCACACTCAGAGACACATAGTTAAAAATAAAGCTAAAAAAATTCCAAAACAACAAAGTAAGTTAAACTATGCACACTACATTCTATTTTAACGAGAATAATTTGAAATGTTTATATTGGGCTACTTCAAAATGCAACCTTCATGATTTGGGAAAATTCACTACTTTAGAATAACTTAACTATTCAATGTGTCCAGATTATCACGAATTGTAGTTACTTCAATTTCTCTCAAAAGAGAAGAATTTGAAAATCAGAGCATATCTGTTCCATATTATGAAAGCTGATTAGAGTCAGCATAGCTTATCCACTAATTTAAGGGAGTTCATGCTGTAATATTAACAATGTTTCCATATTCAAAGTGATAATAAACACAGACATCACAAACTTCATATTTACTAGTAGGAGTATGTAACCCTCCTTTTACTTTTTCTGTAAGTAGCAAAGACAGGAACACTTCATGAGTCAAGAAAGTCCCTCAACAGTTTAAAATGCTGATTCTGGCTTAGAAACCATGGAGGATACAACCAATATAAGACACTCGTGTCTACATGAGTTTGACTTAAGGATGTCAAATACACTGAAGAAAAATTATTCACAGCAAGGCAAGTCTGCTGTGGCCTATAATAAACTGTAATAAACTAAAAGTACTAACGTAGAAAAGTGATAAAAGTTCACTTTGAAAGGAAATTCATTTTAGTCATTTTCTGTCCACTAGAGGGCTCCAGAAATATTTCTTCCATAAATAGAGGGGATAAAATGAATATTACAATTAAAATATTCTATTGAGCACATGAAATGTACTGGTAAAGCTGAATTATCATTCTATCATTGGTCCTCAGGCTACAGATTGCTGTATCTGAAACTGCCTCATCAACTGAAATACTTTAAATACCAGCAGCCTGCTGCCATTCTCCTCACACAATTCCTTTCTCAGGTAGCTTTCAATGTGGTAGACGTCATAAAGTATAATTTTAGCCTAAAGTCCTAAATAGTCTCCCAAAAGTTGTATAAAACATTTTTATGAATACAAGAATACATCTTGTGATAACTTTCTCAATCAGAGAGTAAAACTATCTTATTACTGAGTCTTGGTCCTTATTTCTAACATCCACAGTAAATGTCTTCAAACCTATAGTAGTTAACAAGCTACGATACAAATATAAACAATGGATACTGCCCCAAGAAGATCAGAAACTGTGGAAACAGTTTTTTAAAAATAAGTAAATTAATCATTTAAATACAATGTATTATTATAATGAAATTCTGTTCATATATTTTCAGGTTTTTTTCAGATAGTTTGCTACACTGAGATGTTAGTAAACATGCTTGAAACTCTATCACTATTAGCAAAGGAAAAAAATCGGCATTTTAAGTAAACGTACTTACGTTTACTAAATCTATACACTGCACATATACTACAGAATGTTCATTGGGAAGGTAACTTGTAAATTAGTACAAAGCACAACAAATGCACTCACTACAGAGGCACTTTATTCTAAATTTGGATTATTAAAAAATGTTTTGATAGTAAAGAAAAATGCATTCCATGTTTAAAAATACATTTTAAATATGAGTTCTACTTACAAAATAAAGGGTGGTGTTAAAATATTATAAAGTGAGTCACAATCATAGCCATAAGACTTCCCAAAAACATCAATTGATTTAATAATTGTGATAGCTCTGAAAGAATTATCACTAATGAAAACATGGCAGGAGTTATAACAGGCTCGAGCGCCCATCTCCTGGCAGCATGTTCCCAGAGCCAACAAGCGCCATTAAGATGTGAAGGACCAGAATGTTTGTTTCTAAAGAGCACAGACCAGCTGTCCACACTTGAAAGGTTAACATTTTACTGCACCTAACAAAAATATATGCATTCACACTGGCAAGTTTAGATGTTTGCAACAATATGTGTCCTAATCAATTTAGGGTTGTACTGCAAGGGTAATGTTACTTGGTGGGAAAATGTGGGCATGAAGAGACAGCTTTCAAACACAAAAAGTGACAAACTGTTCTCACTGTAGTCATGAATGGAAACTCTAATTGTTAACTATTGGTATGAGTTTGAAAAATATGAAGCATTAAATCAACAATATACAACAAAATACCGTGTAGTATTTTTTTAAAGTTGGTATTTTTTTAAAGTTGGTGATTCTACGCACTTATCAAATAAAGACAAGGAAAAACTGCAATTTAAGTAATGGCAAATGGAGGCTTAAAAGGTTTTCACAAACCAAATGTTATTCTCCAACAAGTTGAACATGAGGCACTTTAAAAAACCAGGGTACTATGTAACCTGCTCTGGACCTCAGGACATGCTCTGAAGAGCATCATCAGGCATTATATGTTTATTACATAATACTGCTTTGCCCTTGCATATCACCTTTAATCAAGGGATCTCAAAGCACCACTGAATCAAGGCCTTCACATACAATCTAAACCAGATAAGTAGTTATATTTTATAATTGCAGCTATTAATAAAACCTTGCCCTGACTTTCCAGTCCTCTAATCCCAACATAGCTTCCCATCTCTCCTAGAGCCGGTATTCCCCAAATCATCTCTCTCAATATGTGACTACACTACAGCATCCCACTTTTTCTTCATCACTGGGCCTGAAGAAAGTAGTGGCACTGCTTTAATAACACAAATCTATTTCATTACAACTTCTGTGACAATACATGGCACTCAGGTGAACACAGCTCCTACTGTGCTAAGGATATAAAATGGAGGCTTTACAAAGCGCCAATCTTTGCCCAAGGCAACGAGTCCACAGATCACTCATCAAACAGGGGAAATAACATTTCCAGCTCAGTCTAGAGACCTCTCCAGGCAACTGGAAGAGCAGAGCAAAGAAAACTATGTCAGCCACTCTACCAGGCAGGAGGCCATCCCTCGGGTGCACATCAAGAGGGAAAGGAAAACTAAAAGGACAATGCACGAGTTTTCAGACTCAGGAAGCAAAGTATGACTGTGGTGTGGCCACCCAAGAGACAGACACTGTGGTTCCTTTGCATTTAAATAGCGCGTTAATTGGAAAACAAAACCAAACCCAAAATGTCTTTAAGCCAAGGTCAAAAGACCTCTGAGTTATTTTCTTTTAAAAACATGCAAAAGAGATTTCTTGATATAGAAATATTTGACGTATTAAAATGTAATCATTAGCAAAGTTCAATTTAGTTTCAGCTCTCTTATGTACATACACTCAAATGTGAACTTAATTTAAGTGGGCATGATTACATTAACTTCAATTCTTTCAATAAACAGGATTATTCATCTTCCTGATAATTGCATTATGTCTGCCCTTAGGACTGCAAAGTGTAATTTCACACTCCCACAACCCCCACCCTAGCACTTTAAGGCTACACAATGTTAGTCAACAGACGCACAGCTTTAACCTTTATAAACCGAAGGAAAAGCCTCAATAAACAAGGGCACTTTTTGTTTCAAGTTCTCAACACTCAGTGATCCAGGCTCGATAAACACGTTTCATTGGCTTAAGGAAAAAAAAAAACAAAAAAAACTAAAACGTCAATACTACTAAACATTTGTTACTAAGAAGCCCTGAAATATTTATACAAAGAATTAATAGGTGATCAGTCTAGATAGCATTGAGAAAATCCCAAACACTGTACGGCTTCTGTGGGCATATTTGCTCGTCCGGACATACCGAAGAGCTCGCAGCAAGACTTTTTTTTTCATAAAGAGGTGCATCCCTGTTCCTGAAAAAATATCAGTGTGTACCTATTGTACTGATGATCTTGTCTATCACAGAGCAAGATCCCGGTTTCCCATCCGCCTAGGTCTCCAGGACGGCGCCGTCCCCGGCTCAGCCCCGTCACTGACGTTTTTCCGAAGCGTTAAAATACAAGCATTAGAGCCTTCTAGCAAAAAGAGGAATTTCCTCCCGGACCAGCTCCTGCTGCATTTCCCTACTTCTCCACGGCCTTAGGTGACTTCGAAAACACAAGCAAAAGAGAAACCCCATGTTAAAACACAGCGCTTCCTCAATGGGGACCACCAGAAGCGCCAACTTCTCCAAACCTTCCAAGTGCGGTGGCTTTTCGACAGTCCCCAGCAACCTCCGTCCCCATGCGGGCGTCCGTTCTGATTAACTAAGACTGGAAATCACAATTAAGTCAGACTATCAGAACTTATCGCTCACTTACCATATCCGCCGGGACATTGCTGGACATCTTGCCGTTTGGTAGACACCCAGATGTTTACGCAGAAAACAAACAAGAGCAGAAATCCTCCAGCTATGTAAATAAACCTTCACAGTTTTGATTGGTTCGTGATGTGCTTTCCAAAAACTAGAAGTTCTCTGGGAGCCCAAGTGCCGGTCTGGCCGAGGCTGAGGTGCCGGACAACGCGAAGGAAGTGTGGGGACAGCAGCGCCCGGTCGTCAGCCGCAGCAGCAACGCCAGGACCCGCCGCGCCAGGTGGACAGAGCCGAGTGACACACGGACATGGAGCGGGGTGGGAGGGGGTTAAATCGCCTTCCTCCTTCCCCAGCCCAGCAGTGATTCACACGCGCTCCCGAGTCAGGTCCTCATTAAGCAGAGAAAAATGCCGCGGCGAGGATGTGCACAGATAACTATGTGGCTACACATCGAGTGCCTGCCGGACAGCGGCGGAGCGGCCAGGCAGCCGGGAGGCTCAGTGCGCGCCGCGGAGCCGCACAGCCGCGCCCGGGGCAGCCGCGCTCAAGGGCATCCGCCTCGCCCGCAGCCGGGGAGAGCGCCGGGGGCTCAGGCCGTGGGCGCCTGGGCGCAGCCGCGCGGCTCGGAGCACATCGCGTCCGGCTCCGGCTCCCGCCGCCTCCGCCTCGCTGCCCTCTGCTCCCGGCCTCGCGAGCTCCCGCGGCCCCGGAAGAGGCCGGGTCCTCCTCCTCTCTCAGCCGGGGGAACTGCTCCCCCTCGGAGCTCTGCCCCTCCGCCTCCTCCTCCACTTTTCAGCCCCACACGTCCGGACCGCCGCCTGTCATCGCCTCAGCCCAACATGGCGGCGGCGACTGGAGGAGTGCGAGCGCGGACCCTGGAGAGCGCCCCCGTCCGCAGCACCGCCCCCGCGCTCCCTCCCTCGGCGAACCCCGCGTGCGTCACAACGGAGCCCGCCCGAGGCATCATGGGAAGTGTAGTCCACGCGGGTGGGGGAAGGGGGTCGCTAGCCGCGGCGGCGCGGGACTGGAAGACACCCCACCCCATAGCAACAGTTGCTACGAAGGAAAGCTCTCTTTCCTCCCTTAAACCGAGCAGCTCTGCCCAGGAGTTAGGCGATACCTGTTACCAGGAGTGCGGAGAAATTCCCTCGCGCACGATATACACATAGTTAAAATAGGATATACCTCCAAGCAGAAGCACTCATTTTAATTATTGCTAGCTCTCCACATCCTGCAATCTCAAAACCCTTCTGTAGAATGATTTCATCTAGGCCTCCTCAACATTACATTTTGAAGATCAGAAGTAATTATTGATTTCCAATAAGGTCATAGAAGTTCAACAGGAACAAGGATCTCATTAAGCATTGAGAATGTTTGAACATGTGTTTCTTGAAGACCTAAGGCCATAAAACTACAATCTACTTAATTGAAATTACCAAAAACTGTATTTGATACAATAGTGCTATCATGCCATATCTACCGCAGGAAATTGCTACTACAGACTACATTCACCTCTTTACTAGCCTAGCCCCTAAATTCTATTTAACTCATGATGTAGTTGTGTTGAGTTTAAAATAGCAGAATATAATGTCAGTATTGGAAGATTTAAGTAAATAATATGTCTAGCACAGATACAAGAGCAGAGTATAGAAACCAACTGGCCCTTATTGGTAGTCATTTTGGAAGGCAATCTCTATAAGATACCTAAATAAAAATACCAGTGGGTTTACAGACTGGAAGCCACCTCTTTCACCTACAGCTATATGACCTCATCTGTGAAGCAACTTTACCTACCTTCTATGGGTAAAGTCTGGAGCTAGTGAGGATGAGTTCATGCATGGTAAAAAAATTAAAAAATCATTTTGTAAATAACAATGCATCATTTGATGTGAAATGTTGCTATTCTTTCATTCAGTAAACAGATATGCCAGGCACTCTGCTAGGTACTGAGAGTTCAAAAATGGGTGATCTAGTCCTGGTCCTCAGAGACTTCTTTGTCTGGGAGCCACAGCAATCTCTCCAGTTAAGTTTTTCTCATTGGATGGGAACTCACAGGACATTTAGAGTACTTTTCTCTTGAGTGGCCTGGCTGAAGAAATTCCAAGCACTTCCTAGGGCCTATATCACAGGACGAAGACAGACACAATTCCCCAAGAATTCAAACAATAGAGGAAACCAGAGGCCCAGCCTCACCCCCATTAGCTTCAGGTCTTTAGCTATTTCAGCATCTGTGGGTCCATGATTTTCCACAGCCTTTGTTAATTTGGTTTCTCATTCTCCATATTTAACTACCATAGAACCCTTCCCCTCCACCAGCCTCCTGGAAAACAGGGGAATTTAAAATACTTCAATTGACCAATTCAGAAGAAATACTGAATACCTTTCGAAGGTACTCACAATGGTAATCCTCCCATCCCACATCTGACACCTATATTTTCCAGTGGATTTCCCTGGTCATGGCTCTGCCAGACCTAAGTACTGTTGAAAAGCAAGAAACAAAAGTTGGCAAGATGTAGCAAAGCCCTCAGTTTACTGTCTTCTGCTACCGTCCACCAGCCCATGGGCAGGAATGCACTGACCCCCGTCCTTGACATTTCTGCTATATGATGCTGTTTGCTGACACCACTGCCACCTATACATAAAAGTCACATCTTTCAAAAGTAAAGTCACTGAGCCTGGCTTATAAAAGTGGTTGAGATGTTATCAATAAAACCCACTGTAGCTCTTTTTTGACATAGCTCAGGCATGAGAGAGCATTACTGTACACATGCAGATTTTTCTACTGCCCTGCCTTTACTGTTAGCTTCCAGACTTAGGAGGGTGAAGTGAAAGGCTACAGAAAAGAGCCCAGCTGTCCACAGCAGGGAAGGGTAACATCATCTCTGTACCACGAATCTATTGTCAGCATCAGCTGGAAGAAGTGAATGACACAGCATTTTTTGTTATGGAAAAACTAACTCCACAAGAAATCAGACCTGGCTCTGCCCACGAATTCCTGCGGCTTTTGCCAATATACTCTGCCTCTCTGAACCTCTTCTGAGGAGCTTGATCTAAATCTCCAAGGGCCTTCTAAATCTGTGATGACACCATGGTCTATCAAAAATAGCTCCCTCAAGCTCTCAGAGATGAAAGGTTTACTGAAAGGGTACCGGAATGATGAAAATATTGGAAAATTAGATTATAGCAATGACTACAGCTAGGCATGGTGATAGATCCCAGTACTTTGGAGACTGAGGCAGGAAGATTGCCATGAGTTTGAGGCCAGCCTGGTGTACAGGCCAGCTAAGGCTATACAGTAAGGCCCTGTCCCAAACAGACAAAAAAAGAAAACAAAAGAAGTGCAAAACTGTGAACATTCTAGAAACTGCTGAATTGTGCATTTTAGAAATTTTTATAGCAGCAAAATACACATTACATAAAATTTACCATCTTAACCTTTTTGAGATGTGCAGTTCAGTGACATGAAGTACATTCTCACTGTTAAAGAACCATTTGCACCATTCAGTGACACAACTCTCTTTCTGCAAAGCTAAAACCGAACTCATCAAACTGTAACTCCCTTTCCCTCCCCTACTCCCTAGGAACCACCATTCTACTTTCTGTTTCAACACTTTTTTTACTAGGTACCTCATGAGAGTGGAATGATTTCAGGATTTGTCTTTTGTGAATGGCATATTTCTTTTGGTATAACATCTTCAAAGTTCATCCATGGTGTAGCATGTGTAAATTTCCTTTCGTTTTTAAGGGCAAAGAATCTTCCATTGCATGAATATTTATGGGCAGACCCTTTAGCTATTAAGAAATGGTTGGCTTCATAAAACATAAATTATTTCTCAATAAAACAGTTCCAAAAAAGTACCCCCAACCCCAACTGTCACAAAAAGGGCCTAAAATCATTCTTATCTTAGAGTCATTCCTTAAGAGTCTCCCAAGGAAATACATGAATTAAAACTGGATGAAAATGCCTGGCATGGTGGCACACGCCTTTAATCCCAGCACTAGGGAGGCAGAGGCAGGTGGATCTCTGTGAGTTCAAGGCTAGCCTGGTCTACATAGTGAGTCCTAGGCCAGCTTGGGGCTACAGGGAGACCCTGTCTCAAAAGACAGAAAAAACCAAAAACCAAAAACCAAAACCAAAACAAAACAAAACAACAACCAAAAAAACTAGATGAAAGTGAGGCAGGTGAGCAGGATGGAGAGTGACTTCCGGAAGGCCTTCCATGAAGGATACAAAATTAGCATAGGAGTAAAACCTGTTGGCCAGCTAAGGCCCACTAGAACTGGCAGGAGCCACTAGCACAGGCACAAAGGCACTAGAGTGTCTGAAGGTGACCCATGACTCATTATGACACCAAAACACACACCCCTGGGTGGAGGTTTATGATGCTAACAAGTCATGTGATACATGAAAGAATATGTAAGGCTACAAGTAACAGAGCATTGTGGATAGGCCTGCAGTATGCAAATGGCCACCAGAGCCCCTGTTATGTCACATAAAAAGCTCCAACTCTGTACACTGCTTCCTGTCCTGAGCTTCTAAACTTCTTTGCTGAGGCCAGTGTCCTTCCTTCAAGTCTAAATTTTCCTAATGAATTGTTTGCTTCTGTCATCATTGACATATCTCTCTGGTCAATTCTTTGTTCTGAGACATAAGAACCTAGAGGTGCCCACCATACCCAGATTCCCACCAATATCAAAAGCATTACTCCAGCTGAGGTGATGGCTCAGTCAGTAAAATGTCCACTGGACAAGGATGAGGACCTGAGTTATATCTCCAGGACCCACATTAAAGAGCTGCATAGTCACAGACATTTGTAACTCTTGGGGTGGTGGTGGGGAGTAGGCAGACTCCCAGAGCTTTCTGGCCAGCCAGTGTTGTCACTCAGTGAACTCTGTGAGTTCACCACAGGGCTCAGTGAGGGATCCTGTCTCAAAAATCAAGGTGAGGGGATAGGAGATAACTCAGTAGATAAAAGTACTTCCCACCAAGACTAAGGCTCTGAGTTCAGATCCTCAGAATTCACATAAAAGCCAGATGCTGTAGTGCAAGAGTTTGTAATCCCAGCGCCCCCCACTGAGAGAAGGCTGAGACAGAAGACTCTCTATGGAGGCTTGGAAGCTCACCAGCCAGCTAGGCTTTGAAGAGACCATCCAAAACAAAATGGAAAAATGAGAACTGACACCCAAGTCTGTCCTCTGTCACATGCAGGCCATGGCATAAAGGTCCCAGCACCCATATACAAGAATATGCATACATACTCATATGCTCACATCACATATCATACATACACACAAAAAATAAAATAAAAATCTAAATTTTAAAAAGGTAGAGAGTGATTGTGGAAGATATCTAATGCTGACCTCTGGAATCCACATCCACATGCACACTTGTGCACACTCACCTACATGCACAGATATACACACATGCCAACACATACTCCTGTATATACTACACCCCCACACACACACAAGTAAAGCAAATAAAATTTAAAAATTAAGAAAAACATTACCTTTTATGAGGTATTTCCTTAGGTAGAAACCTCATGCCCATCATTGTCATTTAAAAATGATAGATAGTAAGTGTGCTGGATAGTTTTAGCTGTCTACTTGACACACCTAGATAGAGGGAGCCTCCATTGGGGAATTGCCTCCATTGGACTGGCCTGTGGTCATGTCTATGGGGCATTTTCTTGATTGTTGGGTGATGTAGGAGGGCCTAGGCCACTGTGGGTGGTGCCACCCCTGGGCAGATTGTCCTGCATTATATAAGAAAGCAGGTTGAGCATCAGCCCAGGGAGTAAGCCAGTAAGCAGTGTTTCTCATGGCCTAAGCTTCAGCTCCTGCCTCCAGATTCCTGCCCTGAGATCCTACCTTAGGCTCCCTCATTGATGAGCTGTGACCAGGGAGATATAAGCCAATTAAACCCTTTCCTCCTCAAGTTGGTATTGGTCAGAGTGTTTGTTTTGTCACAGCAATTGAAGGCAAACTAGAATAGTAAGACAATGCCACAAGAAGCAGAGAAAAGCTTTAACAATACTTGGGGATGGGGTGGGACCCCATGAATACACCATACACTGTGGGATAGTGTGTCTGAGCTTTGCAGATGTTGTGGCCACCGCTATCTGATTATGGTCAAGGTGATCCTGTCTGCAGGTTCCAGAATCCCAGGTGTAGACTTGAATTTCCCTTTAAAGGCTCCTGGGTGCCCCAGGAAGAATAATCACAGTTCTAGCCATGCCTAAATGTTCTTGCCTTATTTTCATGGTGCTTTCAAGTGTCCAGGGCTTATTCGTATAATAGTGTTTATGTCTTCATGGTAACATGATTTAATTTTCACCTTACTGTCTGTATCTCTTACTACACTCTCAGCAAAGGAAGATGGGAGACATCTTGGGAGACCCTTGGATGGTGTCAGGGAGAGCTCAATGTCTTAGGTACTAGATGGATATAGTGAGAAGGGGAGAGGTGAGTACAGTGGGGCAGGATTCTTCTTTAGACTACTGAGACATGGCCACGGACACCTTTACACACAGTGGTGTAAATTGGACAGTCTAAGAGCCACCAGAAAAGGATGACTTGTATTTAGTGTCCTGCTGATGCCCCGCTGTATTTTTCTTCTTGACTTGGCACCACTTTTGTCTACACTGTGGAATTATTGAATTAGCAGTGGAGGGGAAGGAAGTTTAAAGATGACATTATTTCTATCTTTTTCTTTTTAACAAATGAAGAAATAAGGACTTCTTGAGAAGCAACCCATTTTTTTCTGTTAGTTTTAAGGCACCTGAGAATGAGTTCCAAGATGTTCCAAGAAACAAAGGCAGAATGATTCCTGTGACATTATGTAATTGTTGAGTTATTGCATAACTTTATGTTAAATCATGACAAATATGCCCCCAATGTATAGGATTTATTACCAAATTGGTATCATGAGACCCAACCATTATTCCTGGTTTTCATTGTCATAGCAATCAGCCCACAGCTATAGGGCTATTCAGTGAAAAAATATTAATGCTAAAAATAATAAAACTCTATTCAAGGCATTTTTCCAAAATCTGTTTAAGCATTGCATTTTCCTCAGCGTAGGCGAATAAATTCTCCTTAACACTAATGCTATAATTTTATTTCTCTTGTGCCCTAATAACCTCTAGTCTGGTCAAGGTACACAGTTTTGTGGAGCTTCTTGATTGACAGAATGATCCATAATTAATCTGCATGTTAAATTTGTGTTTTTCTGCATTCACCAGGAGAGTGTCCATGAACCAGGTATGCTCACACACACTTACAGTCCTAGTACTTGAGAGGCTAAGGTAGGAAAAGATCATGAGTTTGAGGCCAGCCTGTGTTACCTAGTGAGACCAAATCTTAAATAAATAAATAAAGCTCTTGAAATAATAATAATATTTAATAGGGCAGTATTGTATTGAGAATCAGTGAGACATTTCTGCAAAAACTCAAGTTTATTCTTTTTCTTTGATTGATTTATTTTATATGTATGAGTGTTATGCTTGCATGCATGTAAGTGCAACTGTGGGTGCAATGCATGTGGAGGCTAGAGGAGAGAATCAAATCCCCTGGAACTGGAGTTATGGATAGTTGTTAGCCACCATGTGGGTACTAGGAATTGAGCCCAGGTCCTCTGCAAGAGCAGCCAGTGCTCTTAACTGCTAAGCCATCTCTCCAGCCCCCTCAAGCTTTTTCTTGAAGTCTTTCACATTGATGGAAGGTCAAGATAGTTAGAGAACAACTGTAGCCTTTCTGTCACTAATGATTCAGTTCTTGAGTCAGGCCCTGTTGGACAAGGGTGCACATGCTGGGATTTCATGATCATATTTCCTAAACTGAATAACCCAGTTAGCATGCACCTCTCCAGCACACTGGCAGAAACTTCAGGGAAGAGCCAAGCCTCACTGCCTCACAGGAATAGCAGTAATACAGAGAACGGCTCACCCTCTGACTTGGCATCTAGTTTAGCATACCAGGAAGCTGCCTATCAGATTACTGGCTCATCTTTTTTGGAGGATTCAGGGATGATTAATTTATCACAATGTCCACCTTTGACTGAATGCCACAGAGAAGGGAGAACCTGAAATGAACTTAAAGAGATGAGAGAGAGAGAGAGAGAGAGAGAGAGAGAGAGAGAGAGAGAAGAAAAGAAAGAAAGAAAGAAAGAAAGAAAGAAAGAAAGAAAGAAAGAAAGAAAAGAAAGAGATAAAATACTGAGTAAGAGTGTGGGCCCAGGATTCAAATCCTGGCTCTGACATTTACTAGATATGGAAGCTTAGGTAAGTTACTTGTTTTCTTCATCTACTAAAAATTTTTAAAGGAGCCAGGCATGGTGGTGCACACATTTTTTCCCAGCACTCAGGAGGCAGAGGCAGGTGGATCTCTGCAAGTTCAAGGCCAGCCTGGTCTACATAGTGAGTTCTAGGCCAGCCAGGGCTACAGGGAGACCCTGTCTCAAAAAGACCAAAAAAAAATTTTTTTTTGAAAGAAAATAATAAAATTAAAAGGAAAATTGAAATATTTAGACTATTTCACCAAAACATATAAAGCTTAGAATATTTTCTGGCGTGTCATAAGCTTTTATGAAGCTACTGATAGAATTACCCTAATGAAGCAAGATGCCACTCTTCACACAGGATAAGACCTCAGCCGAGCCAGCTCCTCAGTATGTGCTTTCATCTATTCCTTCATGCTCAGCACAGATCTACCCACACTGTCTGCTTTTCTTATAGAGATCAATGGGAGCACGTTTATGTAAAGGTTGACTGACAGGCTAAAACAGTAAAGCAAACTAGGCTCAGAACGGAAAGTCAAACTTCATGGATTCTTACTTCACAGAGAAAAGGGTCAAGTCAAGAACCTCACAGATTTGTGCCCATCCCCTTACCCATTGGTGCCCAGCCCTGCTCTCATCTGGTCACCTCTTATTTTAGGGGCAGCCCTGTCCCTTTCCTTCCAAGTCTCCTCCTGTACCCACTCTGTCATCAGAAACTTGTCCCAACAAATAAGCCTTCCTCTCTGATATCTGCTTTCCTTCTCTTGTGGTTCTTCCACTGAATGTTGACTGTCTGCTATATAATCCAACCTAGGAAATGGTAGAGGAAAGGGAACACTATTAATAAATATGCAAGAGAAGCAGGCAAGCTGGATCTATCCCACACAGAACAATGTACTTCTCCTTAGAATGAAACGTGTCAAAATCACTCCCTTCTTAAAAACCAGGCTGTCTCATTTCTTTCTGGATGCTCTTCTCCAGCTCCCTCTGTAAGGTCTTGTTCTTTCCCTTGGCTTCAAGAAGGGATTTCAAAATCAGTTACCCTCCATATCCAAGGGTTGTACATTCATGGATTTAACCAACTCTATGTTGAAAATATTTGAAAAAGAAGATAAAACTGCATCTGTACTGAATACCCCCCCACCTTGTCGTGAGTCCTTAAACAACATAAAATAACAGCTATTCACATAGTAGTTATACTGTGTTAGGTATTGTAAGTAAACTACAGATGATTTAAAGTACTTGGGAAGATGTGTGCAGGTTGTCAGAAAATACTGTGGTATTTTACTATATAGGAACTTGGACATCTGAGGGTTTTGGCAACTGTGGTGATTCTGGAACTAGTCCCAAAGAGAACCCATGCAGTCTGCTTAACCTCACTCAGGCTGCTGTATAGGGTACTACAGATAGCATACTACACAAGCCCAGGAGTGGTCACACTGGAATCATGTGCATGTCCCCTGAACATGTCTCCTGAAGCTGTGCAGTACCAAAGTCAAGATCATACCTGGGAGCCCTGCCCACTCCAATGCAGCATCTTCCTTCCCTTACCCTTCATCCCAACTCATAAGATTTTCAACTGCTAAATACCAAGAACACCTTTCAGATCTTGTCACCTGGATCACTGCCCTGATTTCTTAACACTATGGGTCACTCCTTCATCTTTGAATGGATTCTGGAGTCAGACTGGATTCCATCTCTACCATTTACTAACACTGTGGGCATGAATCTGGGTAAGATGTGAACGTCTTAGCTATAAAATGTGGCAAACAATAGAATTTGCTTTAAGGGTTGTTGTGAGGGCCAGAGGAAATTGTTTGGAAAGCATTTAGCATGGTCCAGGAAAGATAGATGTGAGATGCTCCTGATCATTATCTTTCTTAAAATGGCACATGGTTTTCTATGAGATTACCCTTTTTAGATTCTCCTTCACTAATCTCTGCTGTACTATGACTGGCTACTGGATGTTGATGTTCTCCAACCAGGTGGCCGATGACGGTCTCTTTCTTGTCCTATCCCTCCCTTTCTTGCTCCCTTCCTTCCTCTCTCCCTTTCTTGCCTCTTGACAGTCTGAATACCCTCCCCTCCATGGGCTGCCAATGTCTTACTGACATTGATGCCACCCAATTTCACATCTTGGGCATAGACTGTTTCCTGGGGCTTCAGACACCCTGACTTCTCACTAGACCTTTTACAGCATTATCACCTGGAATTCTAAAGCCAACACGTTGCTAACCAAAGCATCACACACTTGTCCCTAAGCCTCCCTCTTCACCTTGTACCCCCTTGTTTTCATTGTCCATTCTTAACATTTTTCTCATTGCTCAACCCCAACATCAAAGTCCTGCTGAATCTACTTCTTAATATCTCTTGAGCTGATCAACTACATTTTCATACCAAGTTTCATCCTTAGCTTACTTCTCCATAGTTCTTCCTAGAATCACTTGTGCTGCCATGATGCCTCCTTGTGCACCTAAGACCACGCTTTCCAATAAAGCTTGGGCGCCAGAGGTTCCAAACATTGAGTTAGGATAAAATAATCACCAATCTGTGGAAAATGTTGAAAATAATACAATGTGGCTTTCATGAAGTAGTTTTCCCCCACCCAATTTATACATTTATTCTTTGTATAAAAAGAATGTCCTTCCATGTCAGGTGTGGTGGCACACGCCTTTAATCCCAACAATCAGGAGGCAGAGGCAGGTGGGTCTCTATGAGTTCAAGACCAGCCTGGTCTACATATCAAGTTCTAGGTCAGCTGGGGCTACAGGGAAGACTCTGTCTCAAAAAGACCCCCCAAAAAAAGTCCCTTCTGCTTTTTTGATGTGTATATGTATATGTGCATGTATGTTTCTTTGTGCGCAGATGCATGAGTATGTGCATGCACATGTGTGCAGCGACCACAGGACAGTTCTGGGTGTAGTTCCTCAGGAATACTAGTCCCCCCCAGGCCCTCTTTTTTGAGATAAGATCCCTCACTGGAACTCACTAAGTGGACTAGGTTGACTGGCCAGTAAGCCCCAGGGATCCACTTGTTTCTGCCTCCCCAGTGTGGGGACTATAAACATGGGTCACTGCACTCAGCTTTTTAAATGGGTTCTAGGTATTGAATTCAGATCTTTCTGCTTGCAAGGCAAGCATTTGATTAATCCGCCTCCCCAACTCCCTTTTTCTACTTTTTGATGCTAAATAACTTGTTTGGTGATCATGGATGGGAGAGGGGCTCATGAGGCCCCACCTTTCCCTGAGGAGCTATTGGCAATTAATGGTCTGCAAAATGTCTCTAAAGCATTTTATTAATTGTACACTTAAACACATGCATACATTAATTGGGCCTCAATAAAGCCTTTTCTATGTGCCCCTTAGAATCTGCTTTGTGCCCATGCTGGAAGGCTCTTCTTAAAATGTTAACTAATATTATCCCCAATAGTAATTATCTAAGTTCAAACAGTTGCATACTTTTGTATGCCTAGCATGGGCTAAATAACTTTGTGGGTATTGGTCTTTACAGTACATGTGTGAGGTGGATTCTATTATTATCTGTATTATACAGATGAATAAACTGAGGCCACATGAGTTGCAAATACTGGAGCTGGAACTTGGGACCCAGGTTTGGCTGACTCAAAAGCCACTGCTTGGTCTTTATCGCCTCCTTGCTTAAAAATCTTTCAATCACATCACGAATACCTTACCTAGTTCATACCTTGGTATTTGGTCTCCTTTCTCTCTTTACTGCCCTTTTCCTCTCTCATGTAATTTTCTATCTGTCTTTCCCCTCTGATGACTACTTCAGTTAAACTATAAAATTAACAAATCTGAGAATGTGGCAAATTCTTGCAGGCAAGTGTCCATGTTTTTTCACGATCTGTTCTCTCTCTCTGCCTGGCATATCTTCCCGTGCAAGGTCACCTGGCACTCGCCTACTCACCCTCTGGAACACAAATGTTCTCCAGAAAGTAGCCACAGCCTTCCCTAAACCTTGGCCAGTCATACTTTTGGCCTCTGAAGGGCCACATGAAAGACATCTGAGTTCAGCCATGACCTGTGGCATCCCTTGCATGGTGCCATCATGGCAGCTATGGCCCTGCTTTGTGTTAATTTGTCTACTATGTGCCAAACACCTGACAAATCCACAGAAGGGGTCAGGTGAGGACCAGTCATCATGAATCTTGTATTTTACAGAGGAGAAAGCTAATAAACCCAACAAGTATACATAGGACTATTCAACATAATTTTAGGGAGTCATAGGTCACAAAATGGAGAGACAAAATGAAAAGTGACAAGTGGTGGGGAACAGTTCAAGGGTGGCTGGTCAGAGAAGATATTGGAAAGGATGATTTTTGTACAGAAATCTGAATAAAGCGTGGCCAGACCAGTACAGCGCTAAGGGGCATAAATTTCCAGATATTCGCCCCTTAAAGAAAGTATCATATGGAAACATCTAAAAATCCTAATTTTACTCTCAGGATTTAACAAATGGTAGCTTTTCAGGAACTGCTGTGAATCAGATTGTTAAGCTAGCAAAATAGGAAAAATTTAAAATTTGGTGTCTTTATCTCATGGAATTCTCCTAATTCCTTCCTAATGGGAAAGTATTACTTCATAAGATTAAATGCATTGTCTTGGATAAGCAAGAAAAATAGAGGTTGGGGAGGGGCAGACGGTGTTTGTGACTTGCAAACAAAGCTGGCTTCTGCGTACGTACAGTCTGGCAGTTTCAAAGTTCTGTGGGGACTTGGAGAGGATTGCACTGTTTTGTCTTTGTGGGTAGGCTTTTCTCGAAATTTTCCTTTCTGTGTTGTTTTCTCTATTGTCATTTATCTAACCGTGATTCTATGCCCAAGTGACATTAAGGCAGACTTCAGTGAGGTCAGGCTCTTGTGGAAGAGATGGCAACACAGCACTTTGTCTTTGTTTTTTAAGTCCAGGAACACATTTCACAATGCTGCTAAGTGGTGTGCATGGCCTTCTATAGTCAAACAGTCTGCAAGTCACAAACACTCAGATTTAGCTTGAAATTACAACACACAGATTCTAAACTTGCCTTAAAATTAAGAGGTTAAGTCACTTACTAGTCATAGAAAATTTAACATACAGGTTTTCCCTAAATCACTTGGTTCTATAACTATAAAACACTATATTAATTGGAACAAAGATATATTAAGTCACATCAGATGCTGATCTGAAGATGTAAATAGGTAGTCCGGCAATTTCCACTTTGATCAGAATTTCTTTTGGTATTTTTTTTTTTTTTTTTTGGTAGCTAACACTTAAAAAACTTGTCTATCCTTTACTCTTAGGGAGCTCAGAGCATACTTCACTCCAGAAACTTCTGAGTGCTCCATAGAATCCAGGTTGGACAGTAACAGAACAGAAATGGAAGAGCAAGGAGCAGTATACCCACGCATGAAGTTTTCAGAAGAGTAAACTAACTGGTAAAGCACAGCGCTACCACATGCCATGCCTTGAGCAAAAGACAAGAAGGACATGGGTTCACCGTACCTGTCCTGCCTCCTCCCAGAGGAGGAGCGCTACCACAGATCTGCCATATTATGGATCTGTAAGGAAAAGACAAATTGAGATCAAGAAAAGAAGGGAGTAGAAAGAAAAAAGAGGAGTAGTCAAGGGGGACACTGGATGGCATTGACTGCCCCCAGGTAACTGCGACATGTCAGACAGCATCTGGGGCGTTACAACCACTTCATGGCATCAATTCATTAATACACGATGTTATATTAGTGTGCCCATTGGAGATGACCACTGACCGGGAAGTTATCTAAGGTCCTTGTAGGCCCTGCAGTTCAGACTCAGGTCTGTTTCTAAGTTGGGAAGGGGACAACTGGGAAAGGCACCACGTAAGCAGGGCATGCTGGCTCATGTCTGGAATCCCAGCACTCAGGAGGCTGAAGCAGGAGGATTGCTATGGTCTTAAGGCCATCCTGGACTATATAGTGAGTTCTAGGCTACAGCCTCAAAGGAAAAAAAAAATTCTTTTAAAAAGCACCATGTGGCAATTTACACTAACTCAGTAATACAGAGTTGAGTTAAAACCTCAGAACATGAGCTTCCTGTTCGGTTACTCACGCATGTATGTTTTTCTTCCATAAACAGAGAAAATGGGCAAGGAGCTTCCAGGACCTAGAAATAAGTGATTTGCTTAGTAAAATGCTAGTCTTTGGGATCTTTCTTTCTTTCTTTCCTTCTTTCTTTCTTTCTTTCTTTCTTTCTTTCTTTCTTTCTTTCTTTCTTTCTATTTTTTGTTTTTTTTTTTAGATATTTTATTTATTTATCTTTATTTTATAGTGTATGAGTATATTGCCTGCATGTGTGTAAGTGCACCTGTGTCATGCAATGCCCATGGAGGTCAGAGGGGGCATTGGATCCTGTGCTGGATAGCTTTGGTGTCAACTTGACGCACCTGCATTGAAGGAGCCTCAATTGGGGAATTTCCTCCATTGGACTGGCCTGTGGCCATGTCTGTGGGGTATTTTCTTGATTGTTGAATGATGTGGGAGGACCCAGCCCACTGTGGGTAGTGCCAGCCCTGGGCAGGTGGGCCTGTGTTGGATAAGAGAGCAAGCTGAGCAAGCCAGTAAGCAGTGTTCCTCCATGGCCTGTGCTCTAGCTCCTGCCTCCAGGTTCCTGCCCTGAGTTCCTACCTTGGGCTCCCTGGTGAACTGTGACCTGGGAGATGTAAACTGAATAAACCCTTTCCTCCCCAAGTTGATATTGGTCAGAGTATTTTGTCACAGCAATGAAGAACAAATGAGAACAGATCCCCTGGAATTGGAGCTATGGACAGTTGTTAGCTGCCATGCGGGTGCTGGGAATTGAACCTGGGGCCTTGGCAAAAGCAGTCAGTGCTTTTAACTGCTGAGCCATCTCTCCAGCCCTGGATTTACTTTCTTTTAAGGATATGATTTATGCATCAAATCTACTGTTGGGCTCATCTTATTCCTGGAAAGATGTCCCTACCTTCATAAAAATATGATTACAGGCAGATCTACATCATGAAGTTGTTTTTTTAAAAAATGGAATCAATGCTGCCATTTACTTCAAAATGAATCACACCACTAAGATTTATTAGGATAAAACAATGGAAAGTGTAAACACATCTGTTGACACTCTGCTGTCTACTCTTGCCAGTACGCCCTGCCCCCACCTCAATTAAACATGAGCAAGTGACTCAAAGCTTTTTCTTTTTTAAAGTATTCCGATGGAGTACTTGTCAAATTTCAAATTCAAATTTCTTTCCAGGCTACCCACTGAACCAAATGAATGATGATTTTGTTGGAGGCTGGGGTGTGCTTCGTTTCCCACCCGGTAGCTTCTTTGGCCTTGTACTGCACAGTCACTCAGTTAACAGATTACTGTAAATAAGGTCATTCCTTTGGAAGAGGCCAACTAACAGGTATAAAAATACTTTGGGGAGGGTTTTGTTGGTATTGTTGGAGGTGTTTGTTTAAAAAATTAAACCCAATTATATTTGAGTATGGGCATATGTTTGTCTTGTTTTCGTCCCTAAATCAGATGTGTGACGGCTTAAGTGGACAAAGAGCAGAGATTCTTATGAGGCCAAGGATGAAATTAAACTTCTTAACTATAAACCACAGTTAGGTCCATTGTCAGGGGTGTGCTGTGAGACCCCGAACAGCTGCTGAGTGATCTTCTGTGCTTCGGGAGTGTTGGTATGCTTCTGAGCTGGCTCCCTGCTCACTCTTATTTATAGTACCATGAGTTTGTTTATTTTCATTCTTGTAAAAACTTTTTTTGCTGACTGCAGGAAAGGCAGAGCTTTTATATCAAGGATAGAGACCTACCATTTTTGAAATGGATCAATTTTATGAGATAATTCACCATGAATTCCTTAATAAAAGTAGGACTTTTTTTTTTAATCTT
>NW_008360317.1:5884155-5892276 GCF_000622305.1 Nannospalax galili | reverse complement strand
TTTTATTTTTAGTTTTTGTTTGTATTAGCCTTTGTTTTTAGCTCCATTGACTCAACTGACTGTGGGTCAATTTTCTTCACCCACATAGGCAATAGAAGAAAGCATATTCTTGGGTGGAAGGTTATTGTTTTAGCTTTTGATCAGCTGCCATGTTATAGTTATCCCATCATAGTCTTCGAGAGGCAAACCCTTAAAGGCTAAGGCACTAGGTTTCTAGCTTAAATTTCCTGATAGTGAAGATCTGAGAAAATGATGGGAGAGAGAGGGAGGAGGAACTTTTGAGATAAAATACTTTTAAAAGTTAATAAGAATTCTATATTTATAACTCAAATATCAGGATTTTTTTTTTTTTTTTTAGATTTTGACTGGAATCCAATGACATGGACCACCTCATGGAAAAATCTTTTAGCAAACACTTTATCAATGCAGTTTAGGAGGTAAAAATATTTTGGGGAAATGGGATGCATTGGGAAAAGGTAAAAGAAAAAATTTGCAAAGCTATTGTGTATTAGTTACATTTTTTGTTACTGTGACCAAATACCCAACAGAAAATGACTTGAAGGAAAGGAGAGATTTATTTTGCTCATGGTTTGAGGAGATAGGGTCCGTCATGGTGGGGTCCACTGGGCTTGGTGGCAGGCTGTTCTGGGGCAGCAAGAGTATGTAGCTGCTGCCTTCTCACGTCTCAGCAGACTAGGAAACAGAGATGGAAAAGGAAGTGGATGGGACTGTGAGCCTCAAAGCCCACCCCTCAGTGATCTACTTCCTCTAGCCAGGTTCCAACCTTCCAAAATTTAAAACAACCTCCCAAAACATTACTGCCAGGTGGCGACCAAGTGCTCAAACAGATGAGTCTGGGGGTAATATTTTACATCTAAGCAGTAACATGCTGACTATTGATTGTTCAAGTACAAGCCCTTGCATAGTGGTAGATGTCTGGGCTAAAGCAGTTGAGGGGTGGGGAGATGAAATTCCTGTTCCAGTGAATCTGGAATCCTACTATGGAGAAACAAAAAGTCAACAGTAAGTCCATAGCACATGAATGAGTAAAATAAATACAGCCATTTCATTTCCTATTGTAAAAGTACTGTGATTAACATGACCCAGCAAAGACAGAGCATGGGCTTCCCAGAGCTTAAGCTGGGAAGTTGGGAGGGCTTCTCTTGAGGAAGGACATTTACACTGAGCACTATGACAAAAAGACAAGCCACATGAAGAGGACAGAGGATCTGAGGTCTAGAGCTTAGATTTTGGTAAAGGTCCCAAGAAACTGTTACGAAGTAGTTAGGGGCTGAGTCTGGGTTATAACAAGCTAAGTTTTGCCAAGGAAACAGGTAATAGTGAAAAGCAGAAAAAGGAGCTATATTCATCGATGCCATATTGGGAAGAAGAAGAGATCCAGTGTCCCTCTAAGTGTACCTTCAGGATATTAACACAAGGTTCAGGGTTCAACAAAGGGCAAGAACTCTGTATAGCTAAGCAGTCCTGCTCAAAGTACAATCTTTTCATCATTGACCCATCATTGTTTTGGCTCCAGTGTCTTCTGCAAGGTGGTCTGACGAGTTGTCAGAAGTCTATGACATCTCTTTCTAGGAGACAAGTTCCTTCTCTGGCTGGCAGCGGTCTTCACCCTTCCCTTTCCCCCAGCAATAGATTCTCCAGGAAATTTCCATTCCTTGGGATTCATTTTTTCAATATTCTGATACTTAAAGGGAGGAGCATGAGTGTCTCTGTAGAATAACTGAGTTTCTGCTGGGACTGGTTATAGTGCCACCCAACAGGTCTGTTGGGGACAATCAGCTGTGATTTTCCCAGGTGAGCACCCACCCACTGCCTCATGCTACATCGTTAGTAGCAAAGCACACTGTGACTACTTTGCTTAGCAAAATGTTAGGATTTCACAAAATATTTAACATGACCTTTGTATTTAAAAAATAGACCCACTGAAGGGGTACTCCAATTGCCTCACCCTGTGTCCCTGTTCAGCATGGAAGAAGCCAGAGTGGTCTGTGTCCTGATTCCCTATGGACAATTTGGGTAACCTCTTCAGAGGATAGTGTGAAAAGACTAGGGGGTAGTAATAGGCTAGGCAGTAAAAAAGACCTCAAGTAGCCAGTTCCTTGGAAAGTTTTGGCCCACAAAAATAATAATTGGAAACAGAATCTGTAAAGCCATGAAAGAATTTTGAAGCCATTAACATGTAAACTACTGTTCAAATGAAATATGTAAAGAAATATGGATTAAATTGACACTCTATACTATACAAAATTTTACGGTTACCTACTCAGAGGGAGGAATGTTAGAATAGCAAAAGGCCCCATTTAAAAAAAAAGAAGAGTACATTAAGTTATCAGAAAAAAGTGATGGGGAGATATGGGAGAAGTTGGAGGGGAGGGAATGGGCATGGATTTGATCAAAATACCTTATATGCATGTATGAAATTCTCAATAAATTATTTATTTAAACAACAACAAAAAAATCCAAACACCTGTAGTTTCTTAAAAACATCTGGGGCTGGAGAGATGGCTCAGTGGTTAAGAGCACTGGCCCCTCTTGCAGAGGACCCGGATTTGGTTCCCAGTACCCACAATGGTGGTTAATAACTGTCTATAACTCCAGTTTCAAGGGATCCAATGCTGTCTTCTGGCTTTCACAGGCATTGCATGACATGGCCCCCTTACATACTTGCAAGCAAAACACTCATACACATAAAATAAAAATAAATAAATTTTAGGCCAAGCTTGATGGCCTACACCTTTAATCCCAGCACTTGGGAGGCAGAGGCAGGCAGATCTCTGTGAGTTCAAGGCCAGCCTGGTCTACACAGCAAGTTCCAGGCCAGCTGGGGACTACAGGGAGACCCTGCCTCAAAAAGATTAAAAAAAAAAAAAAAAATTACATCTATGACAAAACCCAACCAAATAAAAAAAGAGTAAGAGCCTGAGTTTTATAAGCAAAGCCACCAGGAAGTGCTAACCCTGAGAGCTGGGAGCAGGCTCAGTGGGCTCAGGAAGAGGTAGAATCCTGAAGCAGCAGCAGGAGCATGATAACGTGGGAGTGAAGCACATGGATGACCCCGGGGAGGTCAGAGTTCAACATGTCAGGTAGATCCTTAGAAACCCAGCAAAAGGTTTGAGTTGATGTTCGAGCACAGGAAACCCATTGACTGTACAGACCTGTTAGCTTTCTGTCACGGAAACAGTATATAAAGAAGAGTTACTTTGGCTAATGATGTCAGAGGTTTCAGTCCATGCTCTGTTGCCATGGGTGAGGCAGCGCATCTTGGTGGAGAATGCATGGTGGAGCCACAAAGCTCATCTCACGGCTGGGAAGAAAAACAGAGAAGAGACCGCAGTCCCATTATCCTTTTCCAGTGCTTACTTCCATTGACTAAAACCTTCCACTGAGCCGGGCGTGGTGGCGCAGGCCTGTAGTCCCAGCACTTGGGAGGCAGAAGTAGGCAGATCTCTGTGATTTCAAGGCCTGCCTGGTCTACATAGTGAGTTCCAGGCCAGCTGGGGCTGCAGGGAGATCCTGTCTCAAAAAGACCAAAAAACCCAAAACCAAAACCAAAACCAAAACAAAACAAAACAAAACCTTCCACTACGCCCTACCTCTTTAAGGTTCCACCTTTTCCTAAGAGAGTCATGCTAGGGACCAAGCCTTTAACATGTGAGACATTGAGGGACATTCCAGTTCTAAACTATAGTGGCCAGGCAACATGTTGGAATCAGCAGATGATTTATATTTTATGCAAATTGCTTTAGCTGGTAGATGAAGAATGGGTTATAAAGGGATATTTGAAGAAGCAAAGAGAGTGCCAGGAGACTTTTACCATAGTCTAGTTGAGAAATCATGACCTCTTTCCAACCTCTAGAAGCAGAGGAGAGAATGCTGGTTAACAGTAGCTGGGATTGGGAAGGTGGAGAGACCACAGCCAAAGGGCACAAACTTTCACTTCTAAGATGAACACTAAGCTCTGGAGATCTAAAGTAGAGGACAGGTGACAAATTGTGTGTTAATTTGATTGTGATGGCTATTACATAGTACATATGTATTTCAAATCGTCAGGTTGTACACCTCAAATATATTCAGAATCTGACAATTAAAAATAATTATAAGGGAAATGATGATAAGTTAAACTAGGTAAAGGAGGCAGATGAAGACAGGTGACTAGATTCTAGATGTGTTTAAGGCAGAGGCAACTGGATCAGCCAAACTGCACACCCCCTAACAGTCATGATGGCAGTGTTACTCAGCACTTAAATCTGCCTTAGTTTCTCTTAATATATGAAAAGAAATTAAGAAACAGAAATTGGCAAATGAAAATGAATTTATTTACAATTTGGTCAAACTGGTGTAAAGTAATTACCTCTCCACCACACCTGAGGCCATCTTACCATTTATAGAAAGCCCAAGGAAAGCAGGGAACAAATGTAAATTTAAGTGTGAGACAGTTTAACCAGGCTTTTCCTAGGGGGAGAGACCTGGGCCCAAGGCTGTAACCATTCTCTGTTTTAATTCAAATTTGGGCTGAGGAAAATTGAGTCTTAAAGATCATCCATTATAAAAGAGAAAAGAATCAGGTTCTGTGGGGTGTAGGGTTCCCTTTCCAGGACTGGTAGTGTGGGGTGGAAGTCTTTTGTATCTTTTCTGTAGAGATTAGCTTCCACTCTGACTCCAGCATGCCTGATAATACACTGATTCTGCAAGTGAAAAAAGGTGACAGTCTGATCTGAGAAGGTAGGGTACAAAGGTCTATCTTTAGAATATCTCCTCTCTGGCCCAGAGTTCGCCACAGGATAAAGGTTACCTGAGGTCATACAGAAGAAAGGCTTACAGAAAAACAAAGGTTAGATCACAAACTGGCTGTTGAAATAGGGGCATGCCCAGGAGCTCCAACTTAGGTAAGCACCTCTGCTCTCCCCAGGTACAGCTGGGTGCACCAAGCTCTGTGCCTCTTCCTTTGTCTCCAAAAGAACTTGAAAGTTCTTTCTTTCTTTCTTGGCCAAAGTCTCTCTGCATTTCTCCATGGGGAGGCCATCACCTTGTGAGCAGCATACATGCTGGCCAGGCTTTGTGAATGCAGCAATGAAAACAGCTTTGCTCTCTTGGTAACCGACAAGGTGCCATTGATGCAGAGGTAGGCAGGCAGCCACAGGGATGGAAATGTCCACTTCGGTTGGGCAACTCAGATCCCATAGTGAGGATGGCTCTGTCTGACCTCGTCAGTCAGGGTTGTTTTTAACCGACCTTCACCCTGTTTTCAGTGAGACTCCGGCAAAACTGGTTTTCTTGGGTCCCCTTCCAGACCTTGCTAATCTTCCAGTAGGAGAGCAGTGTTTCTACTGGGGGCTCAGGTCTAGTCTCCACTCTGGCAAAGTTCCTGGTTAGATGTCTGTGATTCAAAAAAGAGGTTGCCTTTGATGCTCAGCTTCTGTGGAAATCACAATTAAGCCTCTCTTTTGGAATTGTCTTTGGTTTTCTGTCTGCATTTCCTTTTAAGTTGTTGTTTTCCAAGCACTAATCCATCTGCTTTTGCCTGCAGAATTAAAAAACAAAACAAAACAAAACAAAACAAAAACTACCTTTTGTTCCACTATTAAACATGCTTTAATCATTAGTGGTTATTTAACACACATAGGATGGACTGTACCATGTTCAGTCATGTGTTGCTTAAGGACATATTCTGAGAAATGCATCATTAGGCAATTTTGTCCTTGTGGAGATACTGGATAGTACACAGACTAAAACAGCTACAATGACATAGGTGATATTCTCTGGTCGTACCACCATCACACATGTAGTTCATCACTGACCAAGATATCACCATGTGGAGAGTGGTGTGCTACATCCAGACAGAAATGTGCTCCAATTAGCATTTTCTCTACATTCTCTGTCAAACCAGATGGTGACCACAGTAGCTATTAAGAATTTCGGAGGTAGTAACTATAAGATTTCTTTACCTCTGCTCTTTGCAAAGATAACGAAAGATGAATTAAGAATCCCTCAGGGGCCTGCCAGATAGATGACTACTCAGCAAATAAAGTTGAGTTGAATTCATGGGACCCATACTGTAGAAAGAAAGAATGGAGTCCTGCAAGTTGTCTTCTGACTCCACACTTGGGCTTGCATACCAAATAAATAAATACATGTAACAATAATAAAAAGAATCCCCCAGTACTAAAAAGGCAGAGGAATGAAATTGTCTTTTAAAACTTGGTTAAAAATCAGAAATACAAAAACACTCTTTCCACACTAAATAAAAATGAAAAGACGCAAAGTCAGAAAAACAAATTCTACCCCTAGCCCTAACCCTACTGTGACCCCACACATTATACTTGTTTTCTAAATTTCTTTTAAATATTGGAATTCATACTAAACCTACAATTTAGCATCTTACCTTTTTTTTTCTTTAACTGCCATATACACTTGACCAGTATCATAACACTTTCTAAATACCAGTCAGTGGATGCATATTATTTCCTTATAAAACCATGTTACAAATATTTAAAAATACGTAACTCACTCATTTAAAATTTTTACCTAAACTCAGAGACTTCAATATGATTTTTCAAATCTTCCCTCTTGCCAAATCAACCATCTCAAGAAATTGTAAGGAGCAATTGACTAAACACCATGTATAATTGTGAAGAAACGAGGTCTATAAATTCTGTAAATAATACTTATATAGTATTCACAGTTGTATGTATTTGAAGTGTTTATTTACTTTCTTGCTTTTGATACTTAAAGCTCAATCTAGGGTGCTGGAGAGATGCCTCAGCAGTTAAGAGCACTGGCTGCTCTTGCAGAAGACCCAGGTTCTGGTTCCCAGCACCCACATGGTAGCTGACAACCATCTGTAACTCCAGTTACAGGGGATTCAGCACCCTCTCCTGGCCTCTGTGGGCATTACAGGCACAGATGCACTTACATAATGGAGGCAAAACACTTATACACATAAAACGAAATAATTTTTTAAGACTTTAAATTTTTTTTTAAATTTAATAACCACATGATTAGAAGAAGCATTTCATTACAGCTTTAACATATTCAGTAACACACTCCAGAGCAAGGATACATCTCTTTCAAAAGTGGCTGTAAATTTTTAGGTTCACAGTTGATATGCAAGTGTATCCAGTGGAAATGAGCAGACCAAGCTCCTGTCCGGACTTGAATCTCTTAACTCCAGGTCTCTGCTTTTCAGTAGTGCTTGTCAATGTTTCAATAAACCCTGCCAATGTTAATCTGCTGGAATATTACTTACCAGAAAAGCCTCAGCTCCTCACTATGGCATATCCATATTTTATTTTTATTTTTTTTTTTTTTGGTCTGTTTGAGACATGGTCTCTCTGTAGCCCCAGCTGGCCTGGATTCGCTATGGAGACCAGGCTGGCCTTGAACTCACAGAGATCCGCCTGCCTCCGCCTCCCGAGTACTGGGATTAAAGGCATGTGCCACCACGCCCGGCTGACATAAATATCTTTATAGTGTGTTTAACCAGAAAGATCTTGGTGGTTTGGGTACATTCTGGTGAAATTTGATATGACATAGTTCCTTGTGAATAATACTGAAAGTAGAGCATTTATGCATGATGTAAATTTCCATGCTTCCTCCTCAAATATAATACATTTAAAAAATTTTTTTGATTTCTTTTTGTGTGTGTGTATCATACAGAACATCCCAAACCATCTTATTCAAGTATACACCCATTTCCCAGATGGCACCCTCCCATAGCCTCCCTCCCCTGACTAGAGCCCTTATACTCTGATATCCCTGCTACTGTCTGCTGTGTTGTCGGCACCCTCAGCCATTCCCCACTATTTGCCCTTCTGGTGCATCTAGTCAGCATATCTAGAAGTCTTTGTTTTAGGAAGGTCAGCTGTTCTTCATGTAGTAGCAATCAGTTGTCAATATTCCTTTAGATAAGGTTGGGGTCTGCTGTTCATTTTCCCACGTCTATGCTGGGTTACTATCTGGGAGTCCCTTTGGCCACCCTGGCCAACAACTCAAAAGAAGGTATCTCCTATCTGGCATTGTTGCTTGTTATGTAGCCTTTAGCTATGCATATGGACTCAAAAAATTATATTGGCCCCTTTAATCTTTGCTTATACTTTCTTC
>NW_008360317.1:5883319-5883647 GCF_000622305.1 Nannospalax galili | reverse complement strand
GCCCCCATTTTTCCCCTTTCTCCCTTAATAATACCCTTCTCCTATGGGCCTACCTCTCTTGAGCTCCTTCTTTCCCTTTATCCCCTAGGTACCTTGTATAACCTTCCCTCCTGCCTCCCCTTAAAATAACCCAATTTTTATCCATATCTCCCTTATTAATGCCTGTTTACTACTGTTCTTTTCTTTCAGGTTCTTTCTTTTCCAACTCCCTACTGTTTCCTTTCCATTATCCTGGTTTCTGTAGTTATGTCTGGTTGCATACTCATTTATCAGAGTCTGGTTCTAGGATCCACATATGAGGGAGAACATATGTCGATTTTTTTTTTCT
>NW_008360317.1:5880438-5882894 GCF_000622305.1 Nannospalax galili | reverse complement strand
CCCTTTCCCCACATCATCTCCAACATTTGGTATCATTTGTTCTCTTGATCTTAGCCAGTCTGACTGGGGTAAGATGCAATCTTAAAGTGTTTTTAATTTGCATTTCCCTAATTATTAGTGATGTTGAACATCTATTAAGATTCTTCTTAACCATCTTTACTTCTTCTTTTGAGAACTCTCTCTTCAGCTCCTCAGCCCATCTTTTAATTGGGTTACTTCTTGTCTTGATTCTCTACTTTTTGAGTTTGTTATATATTCTGGATATTAAACCTCTGTCAGATATGTCACTGGTGAGGATTTTCTACCATTCTGTGGGTTTTCTCTTCACTTCCCTGGTGTTGGGGAACCCTGCTCTTAAAGTTGGCTCCTTTCTCAGCAGGAGCTTCCTGCCTGACTTACCTGGAAAGTGCCACCAAGCAAGGATGCTTGCCTGACCTTATTTGGAACATGACCTTTGGCATAGTTACCTGGAGTAAAAACTACCCCCAGGTTTTTTTCTACATGGTAATCAGGCATTGCCTGGTAGTCCAACAATAGGAGCCCACTGACACATGTAAATAAAGCATACTATGAGCACCTACCAGCTGAAGCACTGGCTACTGCCTCCACACTATATTTTCCCTAACCCCCACTGAATAAATGGAGCTGTTTCACCGAGTCTGGAGCTGTTTGTATTACTGAACCTGCCTCCCCGGAAGGGCTTTCTTCTGTCAGTACTCACTGGCCATCCTGACCCTGTTCGTCGCTTCTGCTCCCTTTGTCCTCGTGGAACAGTGGCCAACGACCCACGAGGAGAGGGAGAGACCCCACACCCTGGTTGCCTCCTTTGATGTACAGAAGCTTTTTAGTTTAATGAGGTCCCATTTGTTAATTCTTCCTCGTTTCCTGAGCAGTTGATGTCCGGTTTAGAAAATCCTTTCCTACACCTATATCGCATAGGTTTTTCCCAATGTTTTCTTCTAACAGTTTCAAAGTTTCAGGCTTTACATTGGGGTCTTTGATCCATTTGGAATTGACTTTTGTGCAGGGTGAAAGATAGGGGTTTAGTTTCATTCTTCTACAGGTAGAGGTCCAGTTTTGCCAGCACCCTTTGCTGAAAAGCTGTCTTTCCTCCAGTGAATATTCTTGGCCCCGTTGTCAAATATCAGGTAGCTGAAATTGCATGTACTTATATTTGGGTCTTCAATTTTGTTCCATTGATCTATGGTTCTATGTGGGTCTATTTTTGTGCCAGTACCATGTTGTTTTTATGACTATAGCTCTGTAATACAGCTTAAAATCTGGTATTGTAATCCCCCTGGCATTGCTCTTAGTGCTCAGGTTGTTTTGGCTATCTGAGGTCTTTTGTGCTTCCATATGAATCTTAGGATAGTTTTTTCCAATTCTGTGAAAAATGTCATGGGGATTTTGATTGCTATTTCATTGAATCTACAAATGGCTTTTGGTAGGATGGTCATTTTCACAATATTAATTCTTCCAATCCATGAGCATGGGAGGTCCTTACATCTTCAATCTCTTTCTTTAAAGATTTAAAATTTTCATTGTAGACGTCTTTAATGTCTTTGGTGAGGTTTATTCTGAGTTTTTTTTTTTTTTCCACGTGGCTATTGTGAATGGGCGGGTTTCCATGTGCTCTTTCTCTGACTGCTTGTCATTGGTATATAGAAAGGCTATAGACTTTCGTAGGTTAATTTTGTAACCTGCCACTTTACTGAATGTGTTAATAATTTCTAGGAGTTTGCGCGTGGAGTTTTTGGCGTCCCTTAGATATATTATCATATCATCTGCAAAAAGGGATAATTTGAGCTCTTCTTTTCCAATTATTACTCCTTTAATTTCCTTCTCTTGTCTTATTGCTCTTGCAAGAGTTTCAAGTACTATGTTAAAGAGAAGTGGAGATAGTGTGCAGTCTTGTCTGGTTCCTGATTTCAATGGGAATGCTTCCAGTTTTTCTCCATTTAGAATGATATTGGCTGTGGGCTTGTTATATATGGCTTTAATTATGTTGCGGTATGTTCCCTCCAGTCCAGTTCTCTCTAGGACTTTAAACATAAATGCATGTCAAATTTTGTCAAAGGCCTTCTCTGCATCTATTAAGATGACCGTGTGTTTCTTGTCTTAGAGTTCATTTATATGATTTATGACGTTTATTGACTTACGTATATTGAACCATCCCTGCATCTCTGGGATAAAGCCCACTGGATCGTGGTGGATGATCTTTTTGATGTATGTCTCTATGTGGTTTGTAAGTATCTTGTTGAGAATTTTTGCATCTATGTTCATTAAGGATATGGGTCTATAGTTTTCTTTTTTGGTTATATCTTTACCAGGCTTTGGTATGAGAGTGATGCTGGCTTCATAGAAGGAATTTGGAAGTTTTCCCTCCATTTCTATTTTTTTGAATAAATTAAGTAGTATTGGATGTAGATCTTCTTTAAATGTCTGATAGAATTCTG
>NW_008360317.1:5879630-5880187 GCF_000622305.1 Nannospalax galili | reverse complement strand
TGTTCTTTCCAATTTTTTGATGTAGGCACTTAGAGGTATAAACTTCCCTCTGAGGACAGTGTTCAGCGTGTCCCAGAGGTTTTGTCATGTTGTATTGTCCTTTTCCAATTCCAGGAACATTTTTATTTCTTTCTTAATTTCTCTTTTGACCCATTCATCATTCAGGAGTGTAATGTTTAATCTCCATTTGTTCGTGTGGTGATTTTGGCTTCTTCGGGTGTTGATTGTAAGTTTTGTTGCATTTTGGTCTGATAGAACACATGGAATTATTTCAATCTTTTTGTATTTGCTCAGTTTTGTTTTGTGCCCCAGTATATGGTCGATTTTGGAGAAAGTTCCATGGGGTGCTGAGTAGAAAGTATGTCCTTTGGTGTTTGGGTGGAATACTCGGTAGATATCTGTTAAGTCCATTTGATATATGGTTTTGTTTAATTCAGATATCTCTCTGTTAAGTCTCTGGCCTGTTGACCTATCTAATGGGGTATTGAAGTCCCCTACTATTAATGAGTTGGGATCAATCTGCATCTTAAAGTTCTGTAGTACTGCTTTTATGAAGT
>NW_008360317.1:5872059-5878307 GCF_000622305.1 Nannospalax galili | reverse complement strand
GTGTTCTTTAAATTCACTGAATTCTTTTATCATGTTTACAATTGTTCTTTTGAGTTCCATGTCCTGCATTATCTCTAGGGGTTCTCATTGTACTCCTGTAGAGGACTATTGGTATTTGGTGGAGATATGTTATTTTGGTTTTTCTTGTTATTATTTTTTCTCTGTGATTTTGACATGTGAATTTCTTTTGTAGTTTCTGATTCTTGTGTGAGACTCGAGCCTTCAAGTTTAGCTCTGCTTCTTTTTGTAAACTTTATGTGTCTTTGAGGTTTGCTTTTTGGGCATGAAAAGCTGGTTCCTCTAAGCTTCTTGTTCTCTCTTTTGATTTTGTATTGGAGTGGCCAAATTGCTTTTGTCTTCAGGATTTCCCACAGAGGCTCAATTCAGATGAGGATCAGATGCTCTCAGGCTTTCTCCTAAGGTCTGGATCCCTCCAGGAAAGATTTTGGCCTCAGGAATTTGGGGGTTGGACTGGCCTGGGAGCATGGCCCAGGAAAGATGCTGGTCTAGGGCAGCTGGTGGCCATGCCACCCAGAGATACAAAGGGAGATGGGGTCAGAAAGAGGACCCAAGTTCTCCTGGGGACTGCACTGAGGAACTGGGTTTGTCTGGATGCAAAGTTTCAGGAAGTGGAAAGGTCAGCCCCAGCATCCAGGAAAGAGGGTTGTGGAGCCCAGGGAAGCAGAGGGAGGTGAGGGCGGGGCAAGGCCCAGAGGGCTCCTGGGGATCCCAGAAGGAACTGGGTTGGTCTGTGGATACAAAGGATCAGGAAGCAGTGGTGGCCCCTGGCCGAGAGGTCAGCCCCAGGGTCCAGGAAAGAGACTGGCAGGCTGTGCAGCCCATGGAAATAGAGGGAGGTGAGGGCAGGCCCAGGCCCAGAGGGCTCCTGGGGACCTGAGAAGGAACTGATTTGGTCTGGATGCAAAGGAACAGGAAGCAGTGGTGGTTCCCCCAGTGCCCGGGGTGCCAAGACAAGGAATGGGACAGGACCCAGGCTAGGAGGAGAGATGGGTGGGGGAGATGTGAGGGTGAATGAGGCTGGGGGAGTCAAGGAGCGGAGGGCGTGATCCACTTACCTGGAGAGAGGCCAGTCGGGTTGTGCAGGCGGTACCAGGCCCAGAGTGCTCTGGGGAAACTTCAAGAAGGAACTGGGTCCATCTGGGTGCAAGGGATCAGGAAGCAGTGGTGCCCCCGGCTGAGAGCTCAGCAATCCACTTACCCCTAGAGAGGCTTGTGGGTCCTGCAGACCCAGGGAAGCAGAGAGCGAAATAATTTTTTAAAAGCTCAATCTGGGGCTGGGGAAATGTCTCAGGGGTTAATAACACTGACTGTGCTTGCCAAAGACCCGGGTTCAATTCCCAGCAGAGCTAACAACCATCCATCCCTAACTCCAGTTCCAGAGGAATCTAATGCTTTCTTCTGACCTTTGTGGGCATTCATGACACAGATACACTTCACATTTACATCATATGCAGGCAATACACTCATGCACCTTAAAAAAAAAAAAAAAAAAAAGCTCAATGTAACATTTTTTAGACCATAGCTTTTTTTCTGTTTTTATTTTGTCTTTTTAAGAAAGGATCTTCCTGTAGCCCCAGATGGCCTAGAATTCACAATGCACACTAGGCTGGTCTCAGTCTCACAGAGATCACCTGCCTCTGCCTCTTCAGTACTTGGATAAAAGGCATGTACCCCCATACCCAGTATGGGTTTTAGACCTTTGACAGAAATTTATATTTTATTCGTGTACACAGCAGATAGTTATGTTTATATTGGTAATATGTGTTTTTACCTGGACATGTCCTTCATGTCATGCATCTACCTTTTTAACTAAAATGTATTAAACTTTATTCAGGATTTTCTTTTCCTGAAGAAGACCTTGGGACTATTGAGATGGCTCAGTTGGTAAATGTGCTTGTGGTCAAGCTCATAACCTGTGTTTGATTCCCCAAACCCACATGGTAGAAGGAGAGAAGCAAATCTTATAAGTTGCCCTCTGACCTCTGTCCCCTGCCCCCACACAAATAAATAAGTAATATAAAAACTTCTAAAAAAGGGTTTCAAACTATCTTTGGAGTTTCCCTGGAACATTGCATAACTAGATTCTTGAGGTTAGGATGGTAGTTATGCTTCTACCCCGTCTTCCACATTATTAGGAACAACGTTCCTCTTCTGTTTTGTTGTAGCAATGGTATTGAGGAAACAAGTGAGGGGGTGCCACTGTTCGCCTGCCTGATTTTTAAGTCTCATTTTTGTAAAAATGAAATTCATTTAAATTTTGTTATAAGGCAGTTATTGCATTCTAGTGATGGAGAAGTCTGTAATGTATTCATAGAAATCATTAAATGTTCATAATAGTGCTCTTGTTCGTAATTTCTGAAAACAACATTCTTTTCAACTGGAAAAGCTCAGAAACCTCCTATTATCCGTGACTGATCTCCTGAAATGCCTTCTTGCTCAACTTCAAGCACTCAAGCACATTGAGGATTTAGAAAACCCAAATGCAAAGTTCAAAGGGGTTGATTGAGCTGAGCAGTCAGAATCAGAGGTTTCCTTTAGAAATTGTACCACCTAAAAGAACATCTAGCTAAAATTCCCTAGACAAATTTAGACAGTGATGGGGCAGAGGTTTTAAGCAGCAGGCATGTTTTTCTTTGTAATTTCTATACTGCTTGGTTTAGGGTCCTAGGAAAGAACTGTGAAAGCTGTAAGGTCTAAGCCACCAGCTGGACTTGCCCTTTGTCCCTGGGGTGATGATGTTAAATGCATCCTGTCTCGGCTGTAGGAAGGAAAATTGTTTTTGTGCAGGACCTGCCCTGTTCCCACCATCTGATTTCCTCCAGTTTGTAGAAAACTGCATCAGCATTTTGTAAAGGAGAAAGAGCTCCTCTACAAAGGGCTATGTTCATTTGAAGGTCTGACGGAGACAAAGCAAGATTCTTTTCCTCCCTAGAGGATCAGATGGCAGCAGTATTTGACAGGAACATGGAAATTTGTGGCACAGAGGATACATTCAAAGGGCACAGGCCAGCCTTGCTTGGTAAGAAGACTTTATTTTTATATTCTCCAGGTTAGAAAAACATGTCTCTCCAATGAATTGCATCCTTTTCCTCTGTAACAGTTTTGATGGACACCAGCAGGCGTGTGTTTGTACTGCCTAGATCAAAGTAACTTTTCCTGCCACACATTTACCAGCTCTTACCCTGAACAGTTAACTGCTGAATTAGCCTTCCTCTGGGGAGATGTGGAATACTGGGGGGTTGTCTGTTTTATAGGGTGCTACATTCCAAAGAACTTGGTAACTGTAAAGAGATGATCAGTGGCATTCAGACGGGGGATGTGCTGTGATCTTGACTGCTTTGCTGACCTGCCCAGCTCACCTCTAGACCTTCTATTCTCTTCAACTAGAACATATTTCTCTCTACCCAGCAATCATGAATTCTGAAACATGAATGCAATGAGAGCACTCTTCTCTTGATTTTTTTCATTCTTTTAATTAAAATTAAGCCCAGTGACCAACCTAGATTAGCAAATGCCTGTTTTAAGCAAACCTGATGGATGAAATTCTAGAATGGCCAACCCTGTGCATTAGGAAGTAATTACTGACTTTGTAAGAGAATCCTTCACTTTGCAGAAGAACAAGAGGATTTGCTTGAAAGCTCTCTAGCATTTAAAATAATTGGGCTTTCCTACATTTATCTAAAGCCCTTCTATTGGGTAAGCCTGCTGTGTCCTGCAAATGGCCAAAATGCTAAAAATGAGAACCACCTGCTAAAGAAAGGTTTCAAAATACAGGCTGTTACAACTGCTGTAGGGGTCAGCTGGGCCAGGGGCATTTTCTTTAAAGATACAAGATAAGCAGATGTCAGTGGTATTGTGCCACACTGTGTTGCCTCCAGGTATGTTGGCTGCAGGTGTGTTGCCTATCACATTTCCATTTCAGAGGAGCAGGATGGTCTTGTCAGGCAGTGAAGACCCTTTGACATAGTGAGATAAATACAAGTTGCAGAGCAGAGATCTTAGCTGAGATAATCTGGTCACTCTAGAACATGAAGAAGACTGAGTTCTAACATAGGGTCTTGACAAAGGTGAAGGTTGTGGGAAGCGTCAAGCAGAGTTTAAAAGTTGAACGTTTTCAAATGAAAAAGTATGGTGAGAGTGAGTTCATGACAAATTTGAAATGACCAGTAACTTGTGTCACTGAATATTATAGCTTAATTATACAGTTTTGTTAAAAATAATAAATTAACATTTTCTGAGCCCTATACTCTAGGCTAATCAGTATGCTGGGCATTTTCCTTCTTAATTTAACACAAAGCTATGATTTGATGAACTCAAAAAGTTAAACCATGTTTGAAAGCAACCTTTATTTTAACCTAGAATTAGAAGCAAAAGATTACTCTTTTTAACTGATTTTTCTTCCTAATGGCAAGAATTTTACATTAGCTAAGGGACAAATTATTTGAACTCATGGGTAATTAAATATTGACTTTAGTGCATCTAAATTATTGCTCATCTTACAAAAAGATTAGAATTAGCCATCATTATGTATAATATGACTTAGAAGGAAGATTAAAATCTCATTTCATCTTTACTTTTCCCCTTTAGCTATGTCTGAGTGCCACTGTCTCTCCTGTCCTTTCACTGCATCTCAAAGGAATTTGCGTAAGAACATCCTAGGCTCTTTCCCAGATGGGTCTCATGAAGATTAAAGGTCATGCCTATGCGGTCACCTGAGTGATTTTCTCCTAGAAAAGTTAAGAGAACCCCAGACCTGAGTTCCTCTAACCAGTGGTAAATGCCTGCAAACTGCAAAAATCACAAAAAATTCATCACTGGATTGAGTTCCCACTCAAACAATTCCCTACAGCTGCTCTGAAAACTCTTTATCATTGGCCTGGCTCACATCTCCCCTAGGAGTAGCTCCTGTTCTTACATCCCTTTGCCTGCCTGCCTAATTCTTTATGAACCTAGGATCTATTTTTAACCGTGCAGACCATGATTTCAAGGCCTGATGTACAGCATGACATCATTGCTAATTATCTTCAATTGCCATTGTCCTGTGGTTGGTTCATCCATCCTGCCTCATCTTCCATAAAACTGCCTATTAACAGTCATGACCCAAGATGCCTTATCCTCCCCCACAATGCCTAGGAGAGTGATGACACAAATGGGTACGCTTCTGGCCTTCAACTCTGTGTGCCCAGAGACTTTGACCTCCCGAAAGGGCCATTCTAACCTACTGAATTCAGGAAACAAGAACACAGATTATATACTAAGAGACATTTCTTAGAGGAAAAGCAAGAGGGGGAACATAGCTTAAGATAAACATACACGCACACACAGATATACGGGTAAATTTGGATACAAGAGACATGATTACATAAGTATATATGGATGTGTATATGCTAATGTATACATTGTATGTATATATACGTGATTATGTATGTCACCCGTATATACTGGGTGACAACTTGTTTTGATATATTTTTTTTAATGCATTTCCTGCCAGTGAATCATCTTTGTAAAGAGTAACAGGATAAAAGACAGAGGGAAAAGAACAGGATAAGATAAGGCTGGCTGAAAGGAAGATAAAAGGTTTAGATGGGGCTGGGGGTTCCTTTCTTCCCTGGTTTCTGAGGCCAGTCTAGGCACTGCTATCTTTAAGGAAGTTGGTTTACAATTACATGTCTTTCATAAGTTGCTGCTTTGCAGTCTGTGACATGAGCTCAAATGACTGTGCTTCTGCTGGAAGTGATGCTGACAGAGGCTAAGAAAAAGTGGATGTTTATTCAAGTGGTATCTGATGGACCAGGCAGTAGCAAATACTTCCTTATTGTGATTTCCCTGTCAGCCAACTGTGGGTTCCAATGTTAGAGAAAAGTCCTTCATGTAAGCAAACTTTAATCATTTTACCAGTTAATTGTAGATTTGGTTCTGCTGATTTGAAGAAGTAAGAAGCACAGCACTACCTTGTCAGTGGTGGTGCATGATTCCTACGGGGAAGACTCTGTGGGTCACAATTTTCTCAGAAGGACTGGCATCAAGGTCTGGAAGTGCTGTTTCCACAGAGCACTTTTTACAGTTTCTAATGTCTATGGAAGAAAAGTCACACAATACATTTGTGGGAACTTGAAAGGCTTTCCAGCAGTAGCTTCCATATTTCCTCCCTCATTCCATTCCATTAGTTAGTATATATTCTTAGTACAAAATAGTGGGGTTCATTGTGGAATTTTCATCAAAGTATA
>NW_008360317.1:5864519-5871972 GCF_000622305.1 Nannospalax galili | reverse complement strand
TATATATCCATGTGTGTGTCTGGATTCTGTATAAGAGAAACCACATGATATTTTTCTTACTGAATTGCACACTTCCCCTTACTGAGCTCCATGCATCCCATTTTGAACAACATTGAACTGGTTTTACACTAATAAGCAATATCAGGAGAAAGTTGAGATAAGTATCTGGAAACCCTAATCCAGTCTGATGTGCTATGTGTGTAAACTTGAAGCTGCCTGACAGTATGCTGAACTGTATTTCTTATACCAAATGTCAAAAAGCTTGCCTGCCTGAAAATCCCCCCATAATTACCTCCCAGGTGCTCATGTTAGTCATTCTCAAAATGTACTGGCCAAGCCCCCATTTACAGTAATGTAAATGTGACTATTGCATCATCTTACCAATCAGCTGTCAAATCCCAAGGGGATATAGGATGGGGGACCCTGGGTTCAAGAACAAAAGAACTGCATAGGACTGTAGCTATAGCTCAGTGTTCAAGATGTACCTGGCATAGACAAAACTCTGGCTTGATCCCAATGCCCAAACTATGCAAACATAAATAAACAAATAGGTAAATAGTGGTCTACAGGAGTGGTACTGGAGGGTGTCAGATGACAGGGAACTATGGGAGAAAAAAAATCTCAAAAAATGGTCCAAAAGATGAAAACTCAATTCACTTAGTCACTATTTTGACTATGGTTATCTCTATGCTCTATCTATCTATCTATCTCACTCACATTGATATCTATCTATCTATCTGTCTATCATCTGTCTGTCTGTCTGTCTATCTATCATCTATCTGTCATCTATCTATATCTATCTATCTATCTATCTATCTATCTGTCATCTATCTGTCTATCTATCGTCTATCTATCTATCTATCTATCTATCTATCTTCTATTTATTTATTTTACTTATAGGAAAAAGCTTACAGTTCTGGGTCCCAGAGGGATTAGAGTCCATTATGACGGGGAGGCCCTAGTGAGGTAGCCAAAGCAGGAGCAGAAAGCTGAGCTCTCACATCTTCAATTAGGCACGGGAAGCAGAGCTACCTCTATATTTTTAGCATATAGTTAAGATTAAGTTTGACTGTAACTAATATGTTATTAACAGTGGCTTAAGCAAGAAAGATGAATTGTCACCCATTTTCTACAATCCAAAGCAGTAAGTTCTGAGCTGAAGCTTGCCCCATAGTGTTAAGAGAACCCCAACTTTTCTCCTTTTCCACCTTATGTATTATTTCCATTACCTAGGTCATTTCATAGCTCAAGGTAGCTGCTGGAGCTCCAGCCACAGCATTTACATTCTCGCCAACAGAAAAAAGGCAGAGGGGGAAAGGGTACAATCTTTTACTTCTGTTTTCATTTATCTCTTATTGAGCAGATGTAGATATGTACTCTTACATTTAACTGTGGAAGAAACTACAAACTGTGGTGTTCATTTGAGACAGCTGTGCATAGCTGAAATGATAGGCTCTATTATTACAGGAAAAAGGGAGTAAGGAGCTGGAGACATGGCTCAGCAGTTAAGAACACTGGCTGCTCTTTCAGAAGACCTGGGTTTGATTCCCAGCACCCACATGGCAGCTAACAGCCATCTGAAACTCCAGTTCCAGGGGATCAACACCCTCTTCTAACCTCTGTAGGCATTGCATGACATGGGTGCATTTACCCACAAGCAGACAATACACTCATACACATAAACTTTTTAAAAAATTTTAAAGAAAAAGGGAGTAGGGATACTGGGGGACATAAGTCTCTGCCACACATTGACCTTCCCATTGAAGCTGGAGGTCCATCATGCCACAGCATTTCCCCTGATTTTACAACTGGTGCTGGCCAGAGGTCTACATTTATGTCATTAGGGTATGGGAATGGGGAGCTCTGAGTGACCATCAGAGTTTAAGGTGCTGTAGGAAACCAAGCCACAGAGGTGGCCCATGTCAGGAAGGGTCAGGGCAGTAAGGCTGCTATGAAAAAACAACATGGTGGCCTTCTCTTGATATTTGGCCAGGTATATGATGAGTTGTAGAGGTGCTGCTTGGGAAAAGAAAGGGAGACGGGGATCAGATTTGCCATCAGTCATCAGTACTTGAAGCAAAGGAGACACCAGCCACCATAACCTGTAAGTACCAAATTTAAAGAGAGGTTCTTTGGGTGTCTTTAAGGTATCATTTAGGCAGAACATTCATGAGAAAATGTGTTTGTTCCCAGCACAGAAAATTCAACAGAGGTTTAATTTACCTCCAGTGGAATATTAGCAGCAGATGAGTACAACCTGGTACTTTTTCACCTTGGCTGGGCTCTAACACATCAAGTTCCAGTGGACTTTGTCGCTGTGAGTCCCACACAATGGCATTTCCACTCTGCTCTCTTTCTTCCTTTTATACATAAAAATTTAAGACATAGAGTTATTTCAAAGTTATGCTCTAAAAAATTAGGATTCTCATGGAAACATTAATTTATTTCCCCATTTTCCATGTCCTTGTCTACGATTTTGCAATTAGCAGGATAATTGGAAATTTAAAATACCATAGCCAATATGAACAAGTTAATGTTTTTTTAAATATGTAAACTTAGATGTACTAATTCCACTGCTTTTAGTGCTTTAGGGCTTTGTTATTGCTTTGGCAAGAGCTTTGTCTTAATATATAAGAACAATTATAATAGCCATGCCTACTGATATCAATTTTCCTTTTATTTAACAGTAAAAAAAAAAGCATTCTGAAGATGAGATTTGTACTTGACAGTCAGCACTATAGAAAGGATATTGGTAATGTGAATAAAACACTCAATGGTTTCCTTTTCCATTATCAGTGGACATGGACTACTGCTTTTGCATCTGTAGGTAGTATATTTAGAGCAGCGCAGTGCCTTAGGCCCAGCAGGTGGTAGGTGACAGAGACTGCTAGGTGTCTGCCTTATGTTTATTCTAGGCTTCCGTATCAGAAGCCAGATGGAGAAAGGATAAAATTTCCTAACCTGTGTTGTACCTAGTCTAGCCATGAGACTAAGCTCTACCTCCTGAGGGGAAGAAAGCTCCCTCTAAAGAATGAGGGTTGTCTTTCCTATCCTTCTGTCTCTGTATGAAGGTTGGTGAAACAAGGCAGAAGGAGCCTGAATTCCAGAGGACCGGGAGCATTCCTGTCTTTTCCACACAAGAGAAATGCAGTTCTGTCTTATATGGGACATTATTTTGGGGGTTTCCTCAATTAGGTACCATCTGAGTCTGCTTTCTGCTGTTACAATTTGCTTGAAACTGAGTCATTTCTGAACAGAGAGTTCCTTGCCTCATAGTTGTGGAGACTGTAGTGACTGAGAGCCTTGGTGCTGGCATCTGGTGAGGGTCTTCATGCTGCATCTTAACATGACTGAGGCATCATGTGAAAGAGACTTGAGTTCATCCATTTATCAGAAGTCAACTCCTATGATAACTATCCCACTCTATGACAACAGCATTTGTTAGTTTGAATAAGAAGTGTCCCCCAAAGACTCAAGGTTTGATTGCCAGTAGATAGGCTTCTAGGAAGTGATTGGATCAAGAGGGTTTTGACCTAATCAGTGAATGAATCTGTTGATAGATTCATAATTTGATGGCATTTTTGGGAAGTAGTAAGAACATTTAGAGGTGAGGGTCTAGTTGGAGGAAGAAAGTCCCTAGGAGTATGTTCTTGGGGACTATGTTTTGTCCCTGGTACTTTTTTGTTCTCTCTGCTTCCTGGATGTCATGAGGGAAGCAGCTTTCTCTACCACATGCTTTTGCTGTCATGATGCTCTGGCTCACCATCAACACACAGCAATAGAGTCAGCCAACTGTGGACTGAAACCTCAGAAGCCATGAGCCAAAACAAATCTTTCCTTAAAGTTGTCAGGGATTTGTCACAATGACAAAAAATTCTCACTAACACAGTGTTGATCTATTTGTGAAGGCAAAGTCTTCTTGACATGATCACCTCTTAAAGATCTCAATACTGTCACAATGGCAACTGCATTTCAAAATGAGCTCTGGAGAGGACACTCAGATTGTGGGAGGCATGTAAGATGGATCCTAACTGGCAGGCTGAGATGCAGAAACTTGGCATGGAGGATACAAATGAGAGCTAGCCAGGATGCAAATGAAAACCTTCTGCTCCAGAAGCCGCAGGTCTGTTGGGATTGCACAGTCACTGTCATGAGTTGAGATAAGGGGGGTTATCCAGTTCTCTGTCCACTGCAGAGACTGACAAGCCTTCAGTAGGTGTACAAACATTGCTACTGAAAGAAATTTTTGAAATGAATGAATAAAATGAAATAGGCTGGACATGGCAGCAGGTGTTTGTAGTCCCAGCCACTTGGGAGGCTGAAGCACAAGGATCACTTGAGCCCAGGACTTCAAGGTCTGCAGAGAAAGACTATATTTTTTTAAAATGTATTTCATTTATTTAGCCGGGTGTGGTGGCACACGTCTTTAATCCCAGCACTCAGGAGGCAGAGGCAGTTCAAGGCCACCCTGGTCTACATAGTGATTTCCAGGATAGCTGGGGCTACAGAGAGACCCTGCCTCAAAAAAAAACTAAAAAAAAAAAAAAGTATTTTTTTTTAGCTTGGCATAATAGGTACAAAAGGAATGATCCCCCACTCCCTGCCCCATTAAGTAAAAAAATACATAAGAAAATTTGCTTTCAGTTTTTAAAAAATTGTTTTTATTTGTGACACTGGGGATGAAACTCAAGACCTCAGGCAGATACACTACCACTTAGCTATCCCCCTAGGCCAAAATTTACAGTTAAATACATGATGGATGAACACACTTTAAAATTATTCAAATGTGTTAAATTCAAATTCTGGAGTGTAAAAATATTATTGAAGGTATTCTTCAAATAGAATATTTATAATCACGTTATTTGGTATATGGTGAGTGCTTACAGGCCCAACACTTTGTTGGGAATATCATAGGTAACACTTCAAAATGCTTTCTAATTGATGGAATATGATGCATAGTAGGGAACTGTTGAGGAATATTCTTATTCTCTTTCATTCATGGCTTATTGACAATGCCAAGTGACACTGCTGACAATGGGCATCTCCACTGTCTTACAGTCCCTCACCCCATCAAGTATAGTCCATGTACTCTTTCCAGGATAGAGGAATAAAGACAGTACCCTGTAAAAATATGTTGCAGTGAAAGTGGTATTCAGCCTTTCCTAGTGAAATCAGTTAAGGCCTAGACACATCCAGGGCTCAAATTCTTGGAATAACAAAGCACTTAGATTGTTTTAACAGAATCCAACAACGGATGTGTGAAGAACAAGCCAGTTCCCCTAGTCAATAACCGTTTGATGTCACAGGCTCAAAATCTCCCAGGCAGATGGTAACTCCCCCTGAAAAGAAATAAATGACCTGCAAAGATGCATGCTAGTCATCTGAGCCTGTGCAGAATGGTAACACCCTCTTCTCACCACCCAGCCAACAAACAACATCTCCTTTCTCCCTTCCTTCCTTTAAATTTCCCTGCTAGCAACTCATCCCAGGGATGAGTTTACAACTTTACAGCTTCTGGTCACCCTTCCATGTGACCATGCAATAAAGCCTTTCCTTTTTAAAAGAATTGGAGCAGTAGTTGTTGGCTTCTGTGTGCACCAGGCAGCACCACTTGCTGGGTATCACTAGATTGTCTTTTCTGGGTTCCTAAGCCTTAATCATCTTCATGTATGATCCTGAGACTCTGTGCCTTTGGAGACCTACATATCCAGAGTGGTATGGTGGGCATTTTGGAGACTTCAGAAGGAACTTGGAGCCACACTTGGACCTATTACAACAGAATGCTACAAGATCATGTTAGTCTCCATCAATCTGGGCTTCAAATAATTGTTAGTAGGGAGATTTGGTGAAGATGCTAAAAGTCAAGATGGTCAGCACCTTGGGGTTGGTACAGGAGTGAGCACAGAGATCACAACTGGTCTTGATGGGTGTGTTCTATTTCAGTTACCTGTGGCTTGATAGCATTTGAAAAGTGACTAAGGTGATCAAGGAACTGGATCTTCACATTTCATTGGAATTTAGTAATGTAAGTAGCCACATGTAGCTAGTGGCTACACAATGGATTGTACAACTCTAGAATGTTTCTATCTAGTTGTCACAAGCATGCCAGAAGAGCAAGCACTTCAAATCCCATGGGAAAGAGCATCTGCGATGAGGCAGGACAAACATTGCCAAAGTAGGCTACGAATGAGAGGTGACACAGGAATGAATGCTGAGTGCAGAGGATCAGTGGGGCTGGGAGAGGCAGGCTGTGAAGCTGCGGGCTGAGTCTCCAGTTGGTTGAGCTGGCAACCTCCCCTGGTCCAGTCCTTGTATTTGATTGCCTGTAGAAGGTCCAGAATTTAAGTCCAGAGCAAACTGGAGTCACTTGATGGTAGAGATTTTAAGACCATCTGTCAGAATGCCCAGCGGGTTATATTATGTTGCTATTTAGATATTAAAATAGATGTGTGCCGGGCGTGGTGGCACACGCCTTTAATCCCAGCACTCAGGAGGCAGAGGCAGGCGATCTTTGTGAGTTTAAGGCCAGCCTGGTCTACATAGTGAGTTCCAGGACAGCTGGGGCTACAGGGAGACCCTGTCTCAAAAAGACCAAAAAAAAAAAAAAAAAAAAAAAGATGTGTAAATAAAATCTTTATTGGTTGTTGCTACAGATCCATAGCTGCCCCTTTGTATCACAGGGGGTCAGTTCCAGCACAACTCCCCTCACCACCGCCTCTCCTCCTGGAACTGGACCCCTTATATAAAATAGCATAATATTAGTATGTAAATTACTAAAGACTTTAAATCATTTCTTGATTACTTACAATACCTAATACAAAGTAAGTGTCATGTAAATAGTTCCTATGTGCTGCTGCTTAGAAAATTATGACAAGCAATGAAAAGTCCATACATGTTTGGTACAGACACAATGTGTATATATACATATATACATATATATGTATACATAGATGAATGAAGCTTGTTGAATTCGAGAATGTTGAACCCATGGTTAGGGAGGGTGGACTGTGTGTTCTTTAATCCTGACACAGGAAAGTTTATTTTGTTATAGATTAGCAAAACACTAGAAAGCAAACAAAAACAAATCAAAACTTCTTGTAATCAATAGGTCTATTTTGAGTTTAAAGAATTTGCAGCATTTTCTAGATACTTATGAGTTAACTCTTCTTATTTTTAAGATAACAAAGCAGGCAAATTTCTATTTAATTTTAGAAAATTCATCTGCAAGTCCCACCTGACTGTGACTGGCATTTCCTGTTGCCTGGAGACAGGTTCAAGACTACTCATTGTTCTAACTTAATGGGACAATACAATAGTCTAGTGTATTTGGGATCCTGCTGCTTACTGTGTCTTTAAATTTATCACTATAGATACTGAGTACAATTAACAAAGACTTTGGAAGGAGAGATCCTGAGAGCATTTGACATCACTGAATCAGGCCTTTCTAGTTCTC
>NW_008360317.1:5853650-5864463 GCF_000622305.1 Nannospalax galili | reverse complement strand
AAAAAAAAAAAAGTCAGGGGAAAATGTGACAGCATGCAGACCAGGTCTTTGAAAATTCTTAAAAGAAAAAGAATTCTCATTTCCTAGCTAAGTCTTAGAATAGCTAGATTATTGGGGCTCAGGATTTGTGATGAGAAAAACACTTATGTCTCTTTACTTTTGACACTTGTTTAATCAGAAGTCCCAGAAAGGCTCAGATTTATGCCTGTTGATCATGTCTACACATGACAGGAGAATGAGGGCTGGTAGTTTTGTCACTAGTGTGAACTAAAGTTCTTGGAAAGAAGCTATACCTTACATCAGACATTCTGCAAAGGCTGACTGGCTGATTAGAACTTTGAAGTTTGTGGAGAGGTTGGAATGTTGCATGTCCAGAACGTTATTATGGTTTATCTTAGCATATCTTTAGCTCCCTTAATAGTCATTCCTGGCCCACCTCTGTGTCTGATCTAACATCCTGTGACTATCACATGAAACATTTTGCCACTAGGTTCCACTAACCCAAAAGCTGAGCATGTCATCAGATAGCATCTAAAGCCTGTAGTAGACGTTGCCCCACTTTGCTGCACCCTGATTACTTGATGCTTCTATCAATATATTTTTAAAAGTACCTTGATTTATGACTTTTCTTTGACCTGTTACTAAAATTTCATGAAATTGTTACCATGTTGGAACATGAATTTGTGTAACTTAAATCTGCGTTCCTGGGCTATGATCACTCTCCTTTGAGGTGAGAGTGGTGTTTTTTATGTAGTCACTAGGGCTAGGAATGGGCTAAAAGCATGAGAGAGTCGATTCTGTATGTGTACCCTGTGTGGGGAAAATCTCAGGGCAAGTGTTCCTTGCCTAGAAGAACTCTGATTTTGGTAACCCATTTCTTGGACTTGTTATATGGATCACTTGGTAAACTTTCAGTTTCAGGATCAGAGAAAAGATAGGGTGATTTGTACTGGAAAGGGCAGACTCCCTATGTGCTAACTCTCAGATCCATTCCAAAAATATTGAATTGGATTATCCACAGTTGACAGGAGGCTGTTTATATGCGGAAAGAGATCTTCAAATGATGAATGCATTTATTCCCAGTAAAGGCTACTGTCTTAATGGATGCAACTATGGAACAAGCCAGATGTGATAAGAAAGGCACCTTTAGAAGTAGGTACGGCTTCAGTGACTATGCAGCTGGGTGGGCAGGATGACTTGGGCAGTCAGAGAAAATAAGAAAAAGAAGCTGGGGCCTGCAGACCACCATTGAGGTCACCTAGGAGCTTGTTAAAATATGCAGAACCTGAGCTGGGGGTGTAGCTCAGTGCTTGTCATGTGTTTGAGTCTAGTAGCACCTCTAGCATGTGTTTGGCATGGGTTTGAGTCTAGCAATACTACTAGCACAACGATAAAACACACACACACACACACACACACACACACACTATTCTGTGGAATAAAACTGCATTCCCAACTAGATCGCTGGTGATTTCACTTACACATTCAAGAAGCACTGTTCTGGTGGGAAAAGTGGTCTGGGAACTTCATTCAGATTCTGCCTTACTGGCTGTTTTAGAAACACCCCTAGGACCAGTAAGGAGGGCTGTGAAGCCAGATTGCCTGCTTTATATGTTTCCGATGCCCTGTGACTATTAAGCCTGTGGACAAGAGAAATGCGCACTGTGGCTTCGCTCCCCCTGTGCCAGGGCCATGTTGCACCTGCAAGTGCTGAATTATTAGGATGAAATAGCAAATGCACCGGAAGGTAGGAAGGCCTGTCATTCAGAGATGCGATGGTGTTAGACAAGTGTCCTAGCCCTTCTGGACCTCGGGCTCCACAGCAAGACTGGGGTTGAGGTGAGGATCAGCAGGTATGTGTTGTGTATCTGTAAAGCCCCTCCAGATGTGAGGATGTTCTTATCAACTGTCTGTCAGGGGAGGAGGGACAGGTGCAAAACCCAGGCTTGCAGTTAGCCCTGCAACAGGGAAACTGCCTCTGATGGGAGAGGGCAGTACTCAGAAAAATGCTTGGACCACCAAGGTTTTCATAAAGGCCAGAGTCAATCAGACCACCCTGAATAAGGTGAAAGGTCAGTATTTCATGTCACCCTGGGCTTTGTCTTATTCATTCCACCTCTACCTAGGGACTGGATTAGACCACACAAGAAGGGCCATTTGCTGTTTGCTTAGTTTGCTTAGGGGGAGTGTGTGTGTGTGTGTGTGTGTGTGTGTGTGTGTGTGTATATAGAGCACATCTGTGGAATTCTAGCTGGTATGAAGCCAACAATCAGGGGCTCACCACACTGGTGCTTCTCTTCTACATTCCCCCTCCTGCTTTGCTTTTCCCTCTTAGAGGATCTTAGAGCAAGCTGGTCACTCAGACTTGTCAGGCTGTCTGCACGTTCAGTTCACTGGTAACCCCGACTTGCCACCAAGTATGCACTAGGTACCCTAGGACCCATTGCACTATCTGCAGATCCAGGAGGCACACTTTCTGTTGCTCATTTAGTGCCTAAGGGACAGAAAAACTGACCTTGGATTTATTGGCATTGTTGGGAGACTTTGCAGATTTCTGCAGCAAACAGGACAGGTTTTTCTCTGCTGCTGTTTTCCTGGACAGACGCTCTGGGAATCTGAAGTATGCTGTCATGACCAGCAGGCAAGTTCCACCACAGCTGGGGACTCCTAGCGACCCTGGTAAGGCCCGTGTAAGATGTCCTGTTTTGGAAGAAAAATGACACACTGATTTTGACACCCGTGTCTTATTCCCCATTCCTCACCCTGTGCTCTGTGACCAAGTGCTGTTAGATCCGAGCACAGAGCCGGCAGCCTTTTGGTATTCCTACTCCTCTATCTCTGCCTGACCCCATCTTCTAACATGAATGTGGCAAGATCTGAAACCCAGACCAATATTTGGAGGGACAAGCTTTGCCTTTTGATAATTTGTTGCTCTATCTAGAACCATCCATAAAAACATTTGACAGCAAAATGTCCCCCTCAGAGAGAAAAGAGTAAAATTTGAGTTTCACAGATTGATTTGTGAGCTTGCTGCCAAGAGGCAGAGAAGCTAATTTGAAGATGCCAGTTTTTGCAGAAAGAGTTTTATTGTGGCATCCACTGGCAAGGAAGCCAGGAGTCATTTAAAAACTGTCCAAAAATCTGCATCCTGGATCAGATTGGTATCAGCGCCTTTGTAAGAAAGGAGGGGGGGAACAGCTGATTGTCAATTGGCTGGTTCTTAAACTGGCTAAGTCAACATACTCTTCACATGCCACACGTTTCTTTTTGGAAGGGGCAATCACGCACTACACAGAGGATTTTGAGTTTCCGATGTGAAAGTTCCATGGCTCCTGAGAATTGCCTTCTTCTGTGAATGTCCATTCTGGAAAATCCCATTCCTAACCATCCTTGAGTGGAATCAGGAAAAAAAACCTCAAGTTAAGGATTTATGTACAGGTGCATCCATACTTCATCCAATTTCAAGATGCCAGCTCTGATCCTGAGCTCTGATAGTAGTCATCTGACCTATGGAGGGAGGCCCTCATCCCTGCCCAGCTCTGCCATACTGTCCTATGTCTTTGGGGTTGTGTGAAGAACTTGGTCTTAGAACAGTGTTAGTAACTGTTCCAAGTAACACACAGTTGTGGTGCTCCAGGATCTTAAGTGCAGTATGCTTTTTCTCTCCATGCCCTCTGCGAGTTCTGAGGAACACTCAATTATGCAGTCTGTGCGGATTCCCATACAGAGGACGAGGCTGCTCTGTAGAGAAGTGGCTGTCACTGGCCTCAAGGACCAGGTGGCCATGTTTTCTTTCCTTGCTGAGTACAGATCCTCTTACTTTTTCAGAGCAAATAAATGATGGCATATTGAGAGACTCTGTTCTGCAGAGGACATTTGCTTGTGTGGATGCCTTGAACTCTGGCATTGTACACATCCATGACAGGGGATCTCAGATGAAGGACAGTTCTTGTAACATTGTGCCACCCTGAGCAGCTCAGTGCTCGAATTTTCCAGAGTGGTGCTAATTTGGGGGGCATTGATGACCTCAGCTGTATTCAGTCTTTCCGAATCCTGTCATCCTGGGCAGAGCAGACAGGGTGGTTCAGGCTCCTTCCCTGTGGAGCATCTCTGACTACTCGGATGTGGTTTTGTCCTTCAGAACAAAAGTGTCCTTTGATTTAAAAGAAAATGCTGGTCCCAACTTTGTTTATTCCCATGGTTAACAAGCCTCCCATTCACTTTCTGGTGGGCCTCTTTTTCTGGGCTTCGTTGTCAGAATGATGGGAGGATGGTGTGGAGACCCAGGCTTCAAGCATCAACTACTTAAATACTAGGGAACAAGCCCCTCCCTTCCTTTTCAGAGGTTTGTTTAGAGCAGATACTTTCCCCTCTGTGATGTACATAGACTCTTTGACCACCAACAGTGTCTTAATGTTGTCTCTGAGCTGGTGACAAATGACTACAATAAAAGCAAAGCTTGGTTTCCTTATTTATGATCCTCGCTCACCTAGACTCAAATGGATCTCTAACCCCTAAGACATAGTTATATAAAGAAAAGGAGAATCACTTACAGGAAGGTGATAAGCTACTCAAAACAGAAAAGAATGTGTTTCTTCGATAAGAGTAAAATTTCAACTGGCCCCTGGCTCAGCCTCGCTCGTCACTGAAGTGGTTGATCAGAAAGAAACCAGTTTTCAAGAGGTGAGGAAATAGATGTTAAATTCTACCCTCCCAATACTGTTTATTCACCTGTCCATCATTTCTTTGTGTGTCTAACACCTCCCTTTAGGATGATGTGCTAGCTTTGTCTACCTGAAGAATCTCTACCAGAAATGAATATGGCTTATACTAGACCCAACTTTCCCCCTCAGAATGGTACTTCTTCCCAACCCCCCTGTTTCTGTTAATGGCACAAAAAATCATTGCTGAAATTGGCTGCTCTATTTCTTTAGTGATTACAGATCTTCTCTCTCGCTGTGCTTCCCAGATATAAGGTAAGACCTCATTACTTCTCATTACTGCATCTTCTCACATCTAGGCTTTTCCCACTTTAATCCTTTCCTCACAAATCATGCCAACTTACTTTTCCTAAAGCACTGTCCTGTATCACTCTTATAGTGGGCATTTGTCCATTGAACCTCCTCCCATATTTTGGGTCATGCCTTTCTAAAGCAGAAACCTCATTCCCAGATTCCCTTGCAGCTAAGATCCAGGCATGTGGCTCTAGTTCTATGACTCACATGTACCACAGATGCCTGCAAGAACTGAAGAAGCAACAGTAAAATGAGGAAATGGCTGTGCACAGGAATCCACTATTTTATTAAATTCTGGTGGTTTTTGGTTCCTCAGGCATGTTAGTAATCTGAGTTTCATGACAGCTGCTCTTGTAACCTGGCTTCAGAGCCTGTCTGTTTAGCTGAAGATTCCATAAGCTACCCAGTATTGTTTGATAACTGCTTTTTCAACATCAATTAGGCATAGTAGTTTCTCTTGTTAGCAATTAATAAAAAAAAAAAAATTAAAAAAAAATTCAATGTGAAATGATTCCTTACTGTCTTGTGGAATGAATCCTTACTCTTTAGCCTAGTATCCATGCTTATCCACAAGAAGGTCTCCTACCCACAGACTTTTCAAGGCTACCATATTTATATTTTTTCTATCTCCCACTTCTGCTGCCTTGCTGTTTGCATTTCCTCTGACATCATGGTTTTGCCTTTTTAATCTTAGTTTTCTCCGTTAGTCTCTACTTTGGTTTAACTATTTTCTAAAAATAATCACCAGGAGTAAGCTTTTCACCATTAAAACATTCCAAACTTTAATCTGTGGCTCTCTCCTTGTTTATATCTTGAAACATTGAGATCAACAGTTCTGAAAGGCCCAAAGGATGCTAATCTATGTCCTATACAAACATGAAACCCATCAAATCTTGCATAGGAGAAGACTCTAAAACATTAAAGGAGAACTTGAGTATTTTCAAAAAGCATTTTTGATGACATGTTCTGCACATCTTTCATATTTTCATGTCTCTGACTTTAACATCAAACACGTGAATGAAAAGTGAAAACCCAATCAAAGAAGTTTTTCATGTTGTGAAGTTTACATCTGGAAGATTTAATTTCTTCTTTTTCACCATATGGTTGGTCTTGTACAGGCACCATCTTGACATTTGTCAAGATGATAAGAGCTTCCTTATCTCAGTCCATTCTTCACCTTCATATGTACTTTTAAAAATCCTTGAAAGACAAAGTCATCGCTGAACCTTTGACAACACCTGTGGAAAGGATGCAATATTAATTGCAAATAGGCTTCTTGCCTGTGTCACTTTGATAATGTCATGAATCCTAAGGGATTTATTTCTTTCTAAATTGAAGAAAAAGGAGTTTAGAGCAGAGCAGGGGCCTCCTGCTTTTGCAAAGGCCCGTGAGCATGGAAACAGCTCGTCAAAATCAGACCATGACTAGTTTCTGAATATGGCTTTTGGAGGGCCTTGATAGGCACCATTGTTCATTGTCTGCTTGCAGGACTAATGCCACCTGTGACCTCAGACATGATGGATGGCATGCTGCTCTCTCCAATTCCAAACCATAGTATTCTCATTGGCAGCAGAAGTCTCTAGCAACTGCCCCGGTTTCCCATCAGATTGTAGTAATATTGCCCACTTCATGTTTATTTTCAATGCCCTGCGTGAGATCTAGTCACAGTTTAATCGTTTCTTCTCTGTTGGCAAAGAAAACATTTTCCTAAGTGCTATAGTTATCATTGATGCCTACTCCCTTCCATTCCTCATTCCTTTATTCTCATTCCCCACATATAGCATAGATATTACTACGACCTAGCATCATCTGCAATACAATTAGAAATCTGAGTGTACAAATGATGGAAACCAAGAGCTTTTATCTTAAGATGACAGCTATTTGGCCCACATCTTATAAAAGATTTATATCATGTAAATGTTATTATGTAAATGGCAAACATCATGAAAAATCGACTGCTAACATTATATATGTTCACTTTTATTGAAAATTTTTTCTTTGTCTTTTTTTGGTCTTATATGGGTCTCTTTATAGTCACAGCTGGACTGGAACTCACTATGCAGACCAGGCTGGCCTTGAATTCACTAAGATCTGCCTGCTTTTGCCTCCTGAGTGCTGGGATTAAAGGCGTGTGCCACCATGCCTGGCTTTTATTGATTATAATTTAAAGAGAAAATATTAAGCTTTTTTGTTTTTCTTAGAGGAATTCAACGTTACTTTGTTCTGTATAGATTAATAGTCTTGAACCTGTAGACCATTGACTGCCTTCATGAATCTACTGCAAGTTCCCATGATAATTCATTCTGCACATTAAGAGTCTTGTAGTGTGTGTATGTGTGTGTAACATAATTAAAACATATTCATATTTAAATGTTTCTTCACATAGTCATGAATGAAATATGAATTAAGTTGATATATTTAATTAAAAATTAAGTATATTACAAGCCGGGTGTGGTGGTGCACGCCTTTAATCCCAGCACTTGGGAGGCAGAGGCATTTTTTATTTTGATATATCACAGTGAAAGATTTATCGTCCTCTTTTTTTTTTTTTTTTTTTTTTTAAAAAAAAAAAAAAAAAAAAAAAAAAAAAAAAATTAAGTATATCACATGATTTGTAGAAAAATCATAAAACTTCCCCTTCTCCTTTATTCTGATGCAGGAAATATCCATCATTGTTTCCTTAGGAGTACTGCTTCTTGGTTTGGGATGTTTGTGTTGACTCCAAAGTCCATTAATTATTCTATCTCATAATCACCAAGGAGCTGAAGTTGGTGGCATAGGGCCTGTTGGAGTCAATGAGAGTTGACAAAAGGGACATTTACCATCTTTGGTTGTGTTTCAGAAGTGGTCAAGCTTGGCTGCACAACCCAGGCAAAGCACTGCCAGGGCAGAGGGGGTTTGTTAGCTGGTTAATCATCCACCTCATACGTATTTGAACAAAACTGGAAAATCCTGTCATCAGGTTGCCAGATGCTGAGAGATTGAGATGGAGACACTGGAGTTCAGGAGTTCAGCTAATACTTTAGCAATATGGGTTTCGTTGTTTTATAAAGCTTTCTCAGATAGAGATCAAGCATATCCATGCATATGTATGTGCATACATAAATAATTTTTTCTGACTCCCTGTTCAGAAATTTATTAAAGTACATCTTTCCATTTAAGGGGCTGCAATACTATATCTCTTGGAGCCCTGTGACAATCTGCAGCAAAGGAACGATTCTAAACATAACCCTTTTATGTGACAGCTTCTATGTATACTCCAAGGTATCATAGGTATCAGAGGGTTGAAGAGTAACCTGGGTGAGCTTTATGTACATAGTCACTGTATGCTTATCATGAATCTGAACTATATCAGAGATGTACTGTGGGCTAGAGACCATGAACAGAGTACAACATACATGAGTACAATATATGTGAGCACACTTGGCACTTAGTGGGTCTCAGTAAGTATTGGTTAAATCTGGACCCCAAATCATGAAACACTAGTTCAGTGCTACTTTTGCAAAAGTGAATCACAGGAGAATGCCTGGGGAGTTGTAGAATATGCCAGGATTATCTTGATTCCTATTTCCTTTGGAAATTCCAGAGAAAGGTACAAGGCCTTGAGGTGTCAGGTATTTGGGAGACATGATTTGGTTTAGAAGTCTTGGAGAAATTCTTGCAGAGGAACTTATTCTGCTTCAGACCCCCTTCAGAGGGAACGGGGCACCTCATACCACCCTCTGGAGCCTCAAATTCCAGTCCTCTTTGTAGTAAGACAAATACCTTGGGAGTAGAATGAATAAACCTTGGCCTGAAGTTGCTGGAGTGGTATGCATTAGGCCATTCTGATCCATATAGGAGAATCTTTTCCAAATATCATAGATTTTTCTTACTCTTTAGTAAATCACTGTGTCCTTAGTAGGGCTGGAAGTAGAGGGTGGATGCTGTTACTATCTTGGTGGAAGGGTCCCATCATCTGTGAAAGGAATGTAGACCTCATGGTTGGACAGGGACAGGTTCTTTTCTAACTGTGCCACTTGGCCGCACTTTAATATGAGTGTCATGGTCATTTGGGGAATATGACAGACGAGGTGGCTTACAAACAGCAGAAAATTATTTTTCATAATTCTAGATGTGGAGAAGCCCAAGATGAAGGCCTTGTTATATTCTCTATCTAATGAGATTCTCTTCCTGGTTCATAGACATTTGTCTTCATGGTCCTCATAGTAGAAGGGATATGCTGTTCAGTTGTATCATTGCTTCTGAATACCTAACAAAACTAAAAGGAGGGAAGGTTTATTTTTACTTATGATTTCAGAGGTATAGGTTCATCATGCCAGGGTGGGGGTGGGGTGAAGTGGGGGAGGTGTGGAGAGGTAGAACAAAGCAGCTCATTCATGGTGGCCAGGAAGGAGGGGGTGGGGGAGAATGAATCTATGTAGTCACTCTCTCCTTTTTCCTGTTTTATGCTGTCTAGGCCCCTAGCCTAGCCTACGGGATGGGAAGCAGTCTAAAGATCTTTCCTCTTACTTAGTCACCTCTGGAAATGTATACACACACACACACACACACACACACACACACACACAGAGTTGTACTTTCCTGATTCTAGGTGATTCTCAATTCAGTCAAATTGACCATCAAGATTAACTATCACAGGGAGTGGCTCTGGGAACTTTTAAAAGGGCACTAATTCAAGTGCATCTCTCAACTCTCATCAGAGAAGTTTCTTCTTGGAGGAGATATCAACTAAGACACCCACAACTGGTCAACATGTAAAGAAAAAGAGACTGTGAAGCACTCAGTCCTAAATGGAACACTCTTTCTCCCAGGGCTCAGGGATCATTGTGGAAGAGGGGGCAGAAAGATTGTAAGACCCAGAGGTGGTAGATGATTACAAGGAAACTATGTTGTCTGGACACTACAAGATAGTTGCACATATGAACTCACTGTACTTATGACAGTAGGCACAAGACTTGTGCAAACCCAAAGCACACAGAAACCCAGCATGGATGAGGGAGGTAGACAGGAAGCTCCAGCCCTAGCTGAGGATTTGTTGGCAATTGAAAGATGCTGGGAGAGGGAGAGTCAGTTTTCCTTTCTAATGTGACACCTGGTAAGTTGACCAGACTCTAAGGGATAGACTTACACCTAAGAGAATTTAGGAAACACAGATTAGACTCTCAACAGGTCTTTTTTTTTTTTTTTTTAAATGTGATTTATTTTAGAAAAAGTTACCTGGACTGCTGAAAAGAATGTATATTCCACAGCTGTTGGATGAAATATGCTATAAACATTTATTAAATCTAAAAAGAAAAAAAATTAAATCAGTTTAACATTTGAAACATCTACTTTAAATAATTTAGATCTGACTCAAAAACTATACAATGAACAGTACACCATTAAATATAAATAATTGCTGTGTTAACTAGGAAATTAGGCTTTCCTGGAACTTTTTTTTTTTTTTTTTTTTGGTCTTTTTGTAGCCCCGGATGGCTTGGAACTTACTATGTAGACCAGGTTGGCCTAAACCTCACAGAGATCTGCCTGTCTCTGCCTCCCAAATGCCAGGATTAAAGGTGTAAGGCACCACACCTGGTACCATTGTCATTTCTAAATAAACCACACTCCTCACAAATCTATGTTACAGCTTTGTGTACAAAACAAAATTCATTTTTTAACTTTGTTGATTTATTTATTTTCATTTTATATATACGAGTGTTTTGTCTGCACGTATATAAGTGCACCATGTCATGCAATGTCCACAGAGGTCAGAAGAGGGTATCAGATCCCCTAGAACTGGAGTTACAGATGAC
>NW_008360317.1:5842515-5852434 GCF_000622305.1 Nannospalax galili | reverse complement strand
ATTTGGGTAACCCCTTCAGAGGATGGTGTGATAAGAATAGGAGGCAGGAACCGGCTAGGCAGTTAGGGTAAAAAGACCCCAAGGAAATGTAGCTAGTTTCTGGACTAAAAGTCAAAATGTCCTTGGGCCTGTTAGCAACATACTCTGTTCCAAAGGCCAAAAATGGGAGTTTGTATCTAATCCTTAAAAGATTTTAGGGTTACCTCTTCAGAGGGGGGAATGTTGGAGGGGAAGGAGTGGGCATGGATTTGATCAAAACACCTTATATACATGTATGAAATTCTCAATAAAATTTTTGTAAAAGTTAAAAAAAAAGAAAAATAAACAGTGAACTTTAAAAAAAAAAAAGACAAATGATAATAGAGGACATGAAGTCAGGGAGCAGTAAAGTGGGGGTGGAGAGGAGGAAAGGGGTCTGAATATGATCAAAATGTATTATACGAATCAATAAAATATAAATCTTGAATCAATAAAAATATTTTTAAAGATTTTACTGATTTTTTGGCTTTTTAAAAAAATAATTTATTGAGAATTTCATACATGCATATAAGGTGTTTTGATCAAATCCATGCCCACTCCCTCCCCTCTAACTCCTCCCATAGCTCCCTATCACTTTTTTTCTGATAACTTCATGTATTCTTTCTTCTTCTTTATTTATTTTATGGGGCTTTTGGCTACTCTAACATTCCCCCTTCTGAAGAGGTAACCCTAAAATCTTTTAAGGGTTAGATACAAGCTCTTTTGTCTTTATTTTTATTTTATGTGTATAGTATATTGCCTGCATGTATGTGAGTGCACTCGTGTCAGGAAATGCCTGCAGAGGACAGAAGAGGGTGTTGGATCCCCTGGAACTGGGCTTACAAATGGTTGTTGGCAGCCATATGGGTGCTGGGATTCGAACTTGGGTCTTCTGCAAGAACAGCCAGTGCTCTTAACCACTGAGCCATCTCTCCAGCCCCAATTAAAAAAAAATTTTTTTTAATTTAAAAAGATCAAAGAGCACACACTAATCTCATTCATAAGGGGTCTACCCTCATGACCTAATCATCTGCCAAAGGCTCCATGTCATAATATCTCTTGAAGGTTAGGATTTCAAGATATGAATTTTAAAGCAGGGCTGGGGGTGGTACACATTGAGTCCATTGTAATGAGTACGCCTCAACGTCTTCATCCGAACAGTGCGTAGAAGACCACCTGCCTCTCACAGCTATCATGTGGGTCAATGAGATTAGGAGTGTAAAAGAATCTACAGGCAGTTAGACATTCAGTAACTCTCACTTCTTTGTGTCTTGTTAACCAGGTGGCATCAGCCTGTGTGTGGTAGCCATACCCCTCAGTCATTCACTCAACTTCCTTGGGACCCATGTCTACATGTCTTTTCTTTCCCTTTGAGCCTATTTTTAATTTTCTCTTGAAAACCTTAACAATAAATCATTCAACTGCTTGATCTTTATGAATCTTTTTGTTCTAAAGGTTAAATATAAACTGGTTGTGTACATGCCTGTAATCCCAGCACGTGGGAGCAGGATAATCACAGGTTCAAGGTCATCTTCCACTACATATCGAGTTTGAAGCTAGTCTGGGCTACATGAGACCCTGCCTCAAACAAACAAAACAAACAAAAACAAAACAAAACCACAGACAGACAGACAAAAAGAAAGGTTAAATTTATTTCAATATATACAATTTTTGTAATGATTTTTTTTTCAGGTCTTTTTGAGACAGGGTTTCCCTGTAGCCCTGCTGGCCTAGAACCAAGCTGGCCTTGAACTCAAAGAGATCCTCCTGCTGGGGTTAAAGGCCTGTCTGGTCTACATAGAGAGGTCCAGGCCAGCTGGAGCTACACGGAGACCCTGTCTCAAAACAACACAAAAAAACAACCACTCATCCTGAACTCTGTCTTTCCATAGGCAATACAAGATTTGCTATACTAGTATTATTTCTACTAAAATTAATGATTACTAAGAAATCTTGATCTCTAGCACGGGCTGAGATCCAAAATGCAAAATGCTGGTCTAGTTCCTCCTTTCCTGATTTTTTTTTCCCCACAGGCGCTTGAGTGAGTCTTCTCTAGCGAATCTTCCCCAGCACCTCCCACCCCAGTGTTTTCACGGACAGCTGTCTGTGGCCTTTTTTTCCTTCAGGTGGCCAGTGCTATCTGGCTTGTTGGTCCTCGGGCAGCAAGGGACAGTACAAGGTTAAGGTCAGCTGCCAGGCAGAGGCGGTGTATACCAGCCGCCAGTGCAGTGGGAAGGCCCACTTGGGCGCTCGGTGCCCACAGGGAGCCTCGGTGAGCTCAGTCACTGTCTACACTGGTCTTCTCCCCTGAGAAGGAGGAGAAAATGACCGACCTTGTGACTACAGGGCACATTTCTGCGTTTACTGCCTTGATTCTTACCACATCCTAGTTCTCCCGTGACCAGGCAAACCAAGAAAGGCAGGAAAGCCGACCAGAGAGAAGCATCTCAAATAAAGAGGAAAAGGCTTGAGGGCGCTGGTGAACTGACTGGATTTCAAACACATTTATGTTAGCGCTACCACCCGAAGGCAGGGGAAAAAATCAGAATGCAAGAGCCGGAGCTCAAATTTAAAGAAATTCTGGAGAGACTGAGGAAGGTTCTTTTCTCTTTTTTTTTTGTAATACTCTGCGCTTTCCAAGAGAAAATCTCGTGCTTAGGAGGGCCGCTGTTCGAGTGCTGTTCTTCAAAGTCGTCAGCCCGGCCCCATTAAAGCATCTGCAGCCAGCTTAGGGGAGAGAGCTTGCTTTAGAAGATTCTTTGAACAGAAATAACATTTTGTATTGTGATTTGTAAAATGAAATATGAAATATATATATTTGTAATAGAAAATAAAAAAATATATATGGTTTTTTGTCCTGTTTCATGGTACTCAGTCCTAAAACCCCTGGAAATTCTGGAGATAAGTGTCCTCTGCATACTCAGGTCATGACTGGGTGCTTGGACTCCCAGATGCCTCAAGATGGAGGCTGGTTTCCAGGGAAACCAACCCTGCTATAAGAGGGTTGGAACTTTAGGCTTTCCTCCTATACTCTTGACCTCTGGGAATAGGGTTAAAGGTCAAGTTGATCTCAGCAGCCTTGACCTAATCAACCATGCCCATGTAATGACTCAGGTTTAAAACCCCGGAAGGGCGGGGTGGGGGAGGTGCTAAAAAAATGGCATGGAAACCCTGCCCACTCTCACATGCTTGGCTCTGTGTGTCTTTTCCATATGCTTCTTCACCTGTGTCCTTTGTAATATTCTTTCTAATAAGTGGGTAAATGTAAGAAAAGTGCTCCCCTGAGCTCTGTGAGGTCAGGAGTCCCCAAGTTAACTGCCAGCTGGCCAGAAACACAGTTACAACCCCTGTTGGCATCTGGGTGGGGCAGCCTTGTGGGACTGAGCCCTTAGCCTGTGGGATCCATCTAATGTGAGGTCTAACCTAGGCCATTCACTGATGATTAAACTGAATTATGGAATACCAAGTTTAGGTTTGCTGGGGAACTGATTGGCTTGTTCTGTGTTTTGCTGAGTGAGTAAGAAAGTATTTGGGGTTTCTTATTATGCAAAGCTGTGTACAATGAAGGAAAGAAGTATGCAGTTACAGCTCAGTGGTATTTTATACATTTATCTACTCTCATAATCAATACCTCCAAAAGGAAAGAACACATGTCCAGCATCCAGCATTTATAGGACTGACCAGTCTCTTCATCCACCCATAGACAATCATTGGTTTGATTTCTGTCTATTCTTAATTATTATACAAATGGAATCATACATATAATTTCTTGCCTGTCTTTCACCTAAACATTATGTATATATAATAGCTGTTGTAGTTGCTCTTTTAAAACAAATCTTTGAAGCATTTTGTTGTATAAGTATACTACATTTAAAAATAAACCCCTTCTTCCTCTTCTTCCTCCTCCTGCAGTTTTTTTAGGACAGGGTCTCATTCTATGTAGCTCAGGCTGGCCTTCAACTCAAGATCCTCCAGCCTCAGCTTCCAGAGTGCTGAGATTACAGGTGTGTGTTACCATGTCCAGCTTCTAATACTTCTTAATGTCTTGTGCAAGACTTGTACATCAATATGAGTTAATTTCTCCAAGTGTACATAGCCTCTTGTAAGTTTATTCTTCCAGAGGACCATAGGAGAGTGGTGTAGAGCTGTAGATGCTGTTCTCAGCTTTTTATACACCCCTCCTCATTGCAGTCCATCCCTCAGTCATGGTTTGCTGGCCATGAGTGGTGCTGCTTCCAAGTACTTCAGCGATCTACCAGGTACATCCAAAATGTCATGGTGTACCACAATTACACCAAGCAGAACTGCCTCAGAATGTCAGGATCCACAGTAAATGAACTGTCTGATGGATTCTGCCTGCACTGAAACATTGTTGTGTGATGCTATTTGTGGAGAGATGTGAATAAATGTCTACTTACCCCTGTTAGGGAACAAATAACAGACCAAAATAAGGATACCACCAAAGTTCAACTTGGTGGCATCACCAAGCTTTATTAGGGTTACTTACAAGAGCGTGGTTGAGGGATTATCTTCAGGAGCAGAAATGACTCAAAGACAGCTGCATCACCAAAGTCCACCCCAGTATGGGTGACAGCTCGTAAACCCTGGAACTCTAGAGCCCACTACACAGCATATAGCCATCTCTACAGGTTGGAGAGTATCTTTTTCAGGCAGTGCGCTTGGTTGGAGCCTCTTTTAGGCATCTTGACTGGCCTCTGCTTCTTCCAGGCAGCTCAGCGTATCTGAGAGTTTTCTAGGCAGCTCTGCTTATCTGAGCTCAACAGTCCCTACTACTTATATATGCTTGGGGAGAAAGGATTTAGTGAATCTGGTCAGTTTTAGGGACTTCCTAAAGCCTTTGGATTGTTTACTTCCTAAGCTTAAGGAGTGTCCCTGCAGGATGGAATGTTTCACCTCCCCTTAGAACATCCTATGTCTTAATGAGCGTCTTTCCGTGATGGAAGGTTTTTAATTAAAAAAAAAATTTATTTATTATTTTAATTTTATGTGTACAAGTGTATTGTCACCATGTATGAGAGTGCACCTGTGTTGTGCAATGTCACAGAGGTTAGAAGAAGGGTTCGAATTCCCCTGGACCTAGAGTTAAGGATGGTTCGTAGCTGCCATGTGGATGCTGGGACACCTGACATGGGTAATAGAACCTGAACTCGGGTCTTCTACAAGAGCAGTCCTTAGTTAGCTGCCACGTGGTTGCTGGGATTTGAACCCAGGTCCTCTGCAAGAGCAGTCAGTGCTCTTAGCCTCTGAGCCATCTCTCCAGCCACCTGAAGTTTATTTATTACTGGCTATATTGATTCATTGTTTGTTAATGTAGAAACTCTTTTATATATTTTATTTGTTATTTTTATGTGTATGAGTATATTGCCTGCATGTATGTGAGTGCACACGTGTTGTGCAATGCAGCGGAGGTCAGAAGAGGGCTTCAGATTCCCCTAGAACTAGAGTTAAGGATGGTTCGTAGCTGCCATGTGGATGCTGGGAATCAAACCCAGGTCCTCTGCAAGAGCAGTCAGTGCTCTTAACCGCTGAACCCTCTCTCTAGCCCCTTAATTTTGTTTTTATGTCTAAGAGTATTCTGCTTGCATGTATGTAAATGCATCCTTGTTATGCAATACCTGAGAGAGCCAGAAAAGGGAGTTGGATCCCTTGGAACTGGAGTTATGGACAGTTGTTAGCCACCATGTTGGTGTTGGGAACTGAACCTGGGTCCTCTGCAAGAGCCACTAGTGCTTTTAACCCCTAGCCATCTCTCCAGACCCGGAAGGTTTTATTTTGGGGAAATTGCTACACAACACACATAGTAAGCCATTTGTTCACCTCTTCCTCTGGTGGTGAAATCTGTTGCAGATGCACTTGGAAAACTCATTCACTAGAAACAAGGCCTCAAATTACTTTGAATATGCAAAATGGTCTCAATATGAAATTATGGTTTTAATCAGTGAACAGTGATTCTTGGATAGTTTTAATAGCTGAAAAAAAATCTAATAACCAGAAACAAAAATTGAGCAATTTTCTATGGTATCTTGAGTAGAGTTACATAAAACTCTTGCTAATTTCAGCATGCTTGTGCAGATGGCCTCAAATTCTAGTGCAGTTTTAAGAATCAATCACAAGCAACTGTCCCATTTGGCCCACAGAAAGCCTTCCACCCTGGATCACCCTTGGCCCAGAGGCCTCTAGGATGCTACTAAGGATGCAGCATTTGCCCAGGCCAGAGGCATGATAAGAAAATCCACCTGAAGAGTGAACTATCCAGATTTAGTATAAAATTCTTTCCCTACCTGCTGACATCTCCTTCTACTCCAGAGTAACAACAGTCAGACTTTTCTTGGACATAATTCACTTTATTTGACACTCCAATCTCAGTTTGATAAGTGCTTATCCATGATTGCTCATCAATGAAAATTACCCCCCCATAGTTAAGCTTTTCTTTATTTTTAATTGAGAAATATTGCACACATTTATCACATACAGTTTATTGTTTTGGAATATGTATGCATTGTAGAATGGCTAAGGAAAGATAATTACCTTGCATACTTTTTTTAAATTTAATTTTTATTTTATGTGTATGAGTGTTTTGCCTCCATGTAGGTAAGTGCACCATGTGCGTGCAATGCCTGCAGAGGTCAGAGGAGGGCATCAGATCCCCTGGAACTGGAGTTATTAATAGCTGTTAGCCACTATGTGATTGTTGGGAATTGAACCGAGGTCCTCTGTAAGAGAAGCCAGTGCTCTTAACCACTGAGCTATCTCTTCAGCTCCACATAGACTTCTTTTTAAGACAAGACTGAGAATACATAATTTACCCTTTTAGCAACTTTAAGAATACAGTGCATGTTGTATAGCTACCATGTAGTACAGTAGATCACTTGAACTTTTTCTTCCTGAGATTTTCTGTCCTTTGACCTCTTACCCCCTTGGAAACCACCATTCTACCCTTTGCTTCTTGAGCTTGCCTTTTTAAGATTCCACATATAAATGGGACCACAAAGCAGTGTCTTTCTGCATTTGGTTTATTTCTCTTAATATAATATCCATCCATGATATTGCAAATGACAGGACTTCCTTCTTTTTAATGGATGACCATTATTCTGTTGTGTATGCATGCTGTATTTTCTTCATCCATTTCTCTGTTAGATACTGAGACTGATCTCATAGGATGACAAATTTGAGTATTCATGCAGTAAATATGGTAGTGCAAATATCTTTTCTCATATTGACTTCATATCCTTTGGAGATATATATATTCAGTAGTAGGATTACTGGATCATATGGTGAGTCAATTTTTAATCTTTGAAGAACTTCTACACTGTTTTCTATAATGGTTGTGCTAATTTATATTGTTACTATTATGTGCAAGCCTTCCTTTTCTCCACATCTATTTTAGTAACTGTTTCATTGCTGTAACCACAATACCAGATATAGACAATTTATGTTAATTCACAGTTTCAAAGGGCTTCAGTGGGAATGGGGAAGGTGTAGTGGAACATCATTAGCTCATGTTGGTGGTTCACCTGTGGTAGAGGCTGTTTACCTCACAGCAGACCAGGATGGAGAGAAAGCAATAGAACTGAGGGAAGGAATATAACCTTCAGAGCACCCCTGGTGACATATTTCTGCCAGTGAGGCCCTGCCTCCCAGAGGTTCTACAGTCTCCCAAAATAGTGCCACCAACTGGGAAACAAATGTCCAAACATGAGCCAATGGGGGATATTTCATACTCAAACTATAACATTCAACCCCTGATCCCCAAAACTCAGGTCAGCAGAATGCATCTAGTCCAACTTCAAGAGTTTGGGGAAAGTCTCACAGTTCAAAAGTCACTGTTCAAAAGCCCAAAGTTAAAAATCTCTTTAAGGGGCTGGAGAGATGGCTCAGCGGTTAAGAGCACTGACTGTTCTTGCAGAGGACCCATGTTCGATTCCTAGCACCCACATGGTGGCTATGAACCGTCCTTAACTCCAGTTCCAGGGGAATCCGAAGCCCTCTTCTGACCTCTGCAGCATTGCACAACACGGGTGCACTCACATACATGCAGGTGATACACTCATACACATAAAATAAAAATAATAAATAAAATATTTTTTAAAAAAACAAAAAAAAACCCAAAACAAACAAACAAAAATTTCTTTAAGGCAAATTCTTAGCTGTGAGTCTCTGTAAAATAAAAAGAAAGTTACATAATCCAATATACAATATCATAGCATTAAACATTTCTATTCCAAAAGGAGGAACAGGAGATAGTAAGGAAAGACTGGACCAAAGCAAGACAAAAACCCAGCAGGGCAAACATTAAATTCTGTAGTTCCACATCCAGCATTTGGGGCAGATGATGTCATGATATGAGCTCTAATAGGCAAGGCTTTTCTTATATGACTTTAGCATTTGCAACATATGTGACCTCTTCAGGCTGGCTCTGCTTGGTGCCTGCATATTTTGTCAGCAGATAGCCCATGTTCTTGGCATCCCTAACATTCTAGGGTCTCCATTGCAACTTGGACTTTACCCTCTCAGCTTCACACGTTGTCAAGGGGTTCCTGCAGAGAACCCTACATTGTTACGCGTTGTCTGCCCTCCCTCAAGTGTTCAGAGACTTCTTGGTGCAAGCCTCCATCTCTTGCACTCAATATGCCTTCGAAACTTGCACCATGTAGATAAGGCAAAGTTCTTCTATCACCTTGAGAAGTAGCTGGGCCACACTGAACCACAGCTGTAGTGACTTCTAAGTGCCTGCTCTGCTGAATTGGGAAAGCACTTCTCTACACACCCCTTTTCCAGCAAGGCATCTTAGGCTCTTTGTTTTCAAGGAAAGACATTCAAATGAAGTAAGTTTTATAACCTGGAGCCTTCCATTAGTGGGGTCTCACTAGACCCCTTCAAAGCACAGTGCGCAATTTTTAACAAAAGATTTATTTTTAATTCTCTCTCTCTCTCTCTCTCTCTCTCTCTCTCTCTCTCTGAGACACATGAGTGCAGGCACTCATGGAGGACAGAGATATCAGATCCCTTAGAGCTGGAGTTTTAGGCAGCTATGAGCCACCTGAAGTGAGTGCTAGGCATTGAACTTGGGTCCTCTCTAAGAGCAGTGCGTGCTCTTAACCAGAGTCATCTCTGCAACCCTGCATGATTTCTTTTGAATATGGGACAGATAAAGATCAAATTTCATTCTTCTCTAAGTGAATATCCAGTTACACCAGTACCATTTATTGAAGAGAATGCCCTTCCCCTCCTGCATGTTCCCATAATCTTTGTGAAAACTCAGTTAACCATAAATGTGTGAATTTTTTTTCTAGGCCCTATCCTTTCTCCCCTCCTCTCCCTCCCTCTTCCCTCTTCTTCTTCTCCTTCTCCTTCTCTTCTCCTCGCCTCTCCTCCCCTCCCCTCCATTCCCCCTTCTCTCTTTTTGTCTTCTCTCCTCATCTCTGTCTCTCTTATACTTGTATTTTATACCATTTTGGTAACCATTGCTCTATAGTATGTTTTGAATTCGGGTAGTGTGATGCCTCCAGCTTTGTTCTTTTTGCTCAATCTATTTAGTCTCATGTAGCTCCCTGTGAATTTTAGGATTCTTAAAAAAAAATTTCAATACCATTGAAATCTACCTGATGACTTTATAGACATACACAGGTGCCAAGGATCCAAATGCAATGGATTATGACTAGTAATAATCAGATACATACAGATTAGAGATGAGGAGACTAATAATAATCAGATACATACATATTAGAGATGCAAGTGCCAACATCTCAGTGTTAGTAGCAAAAACAACGAGTCTGTCTGCGGTTAAAAACTCATTCAATGTTATGTCTTACAGGGCTTATACTGAGTTCAAAGAATATTGTATAAATTTGGCTTTATTAATTCAACAGCAAACTTTTAT
>NW_008360317.1:5830387-5842427 GCF_000622305.1 Nannospalax galili | reverse complement strand
CAACAGCAAACATAAACTTTTATAGCCACTTTTGAAAGAGATGTATCTTTGCTCTGGAAACTGTTATTGAGTATGTTAAAGCTGTAATGAAAATGCTTCATCCTTCTAAAAAAAATAAGAAAAATGTTTTTAAAATTCTGTAAAAAAAAAACACTGGAATTTCATAAAGCATAGATTGAATCTGTAAATTGCTTTGGGTGGTGTGCACATTTTAACAATATGTTACTAGTTTAGCTTATCCTCTACCTCTTCCCTCATGAAAGAGACAATAAAGAGCCCCTTTATACATTGGATAACATGAGATTGATCTGTTTATTATTTTCATTTTGAAACAAGGTCTCACTATATAGCCAAGGCTGATCTCAAACTCATTATCCTCCTGTCTCTGCCTTCTGAGCACTGGGTATATAGGCATGTGCCACATAATTGGCATAGTTCCTATTTAAAAGCAGCTCAACAACCCTCATGTAGGGTTTAGAATCTTGTAATGCATAATTCTGTACATTTAGGTTTTCAAAAGTTAGTTTCCTTAGAGCGAGGCAGGCCTGTGACAGTTCTAGTCTGCTTTGCTCTGTATTGTGTCATCCCCTACATGACCCAGAACATGTTGTACAGTCCACCTTCATAATATCTAATTTCTCATGGTCATTATTATGTAACCCAAATTCTCTTTAAATCAAGATCTGACACTAAATTTTAAGTCTCTGGCACCCAAGGGTAGGAAATATGAAAAACAGTCATTACAATAGTCTATTGTGCTGAGACAGATGCCCCATCAGAACATGCTTTTCTCTTGGTATCTGCAAGAGATTGGTTCCAGGATCAATTAGATACCAAAAGCCTCAGTTGAGCCAGTCTCTCATATAAAATGGCATAGCATTTGGATACAGTCTGTGAAAGGCTGGCTGCATTCTTTGCTCCTGGGCTTACTCATGGCTTCAAAATCTTTCTGAACACAGCATTCCAGGTTCCCTTTAACAGATCATTGAAGACTTGGTGGGATGAAACTTGTCATTTGGAATCCATGCTTTAATGGCAAATTCTTCAATCAACTTTGCCAGCTTTAGTCTGATGAGAAATCTGTGATGTAAACACAGTGAGCCCTGACCAGAGCACCTTCAGAGAGGACAGAATATATGTTCTATAGCTCAATGGGCTGCTATAATTTCATCCCTTCACTATAGATATATTGGAGACAGTTAGGCCTGAATTCAAATTCTAATGTTACAAATTACTTGCTATACACCCTCAACAGATTACATCTCTGAGTTTCTAGTCACATAGCAACAAAATGGTCTAATAAAACCCAGAGTAGAGGCTGGAATGATATATATTAGCATAATGATTAACACATTCCAAGCACTCTATAGACACCTGCATTATTTTCAGCGGCTATGACTAGCTGTCAGTGTTAGGTAGGTTTTCTGGTGATGGGATTTAAATAAAGAGGGACTGTGGAGATGGCTCAGTCAGTAAAGTGTTTGCCATGCAGTTTGAGTCTCATCCCTCATGTAAAAAAAAAGTCAGGCCTGGCAGTGAAAACTGTAATTCCAGCACTGGGGAGGTGGTGACAGGAGGCTCACTGGGGCTCTCTGGACAGTCAATTTAGCTGAATCAGCAAGTTCCAGGTTCAGTGATAAACCCTGTTTCAAAAAATAAGGTAGAGAGAGATTAAGGAAGACACCTGACATCAACCTTGGCCTCCACATGCATATACCACACACCCACACACACACCCACACACCCACACACCCCAAAACAAAGATATGCCTAGTAATTGGAAACCTCACCTGAACCCTCCATGTAAAACCCATGAGGATGGTCACCATATGGGCAATGAACTTCCACTGAATTGTTTTCATAACTTCTATCCAAAACAAAGATCTCTGGACAGGATCCAAAATTAAGCCCTTAGGAGGCAATGAACTAAGAAGCCAGCTGTGGTCTGCATGACTGTGGTTAATCTCTCAGTCACACCCCTTTGGACATTCCTCTTCAGAGAAGCAGAAAAACACGAGACAAGTCACATTTGACTGCAGCACAAGTGCTTCTGACCCTGTAGATCTTGGGGTCAGTTCACATCCCAGGCAGCCTGGCTTTCCACACGGCTGTGTCCAGGCCTGCTCATCTGATAGGAGGGCTTGCAGAATTACTACTTTCTTTACTAAGGATGATGCAGTGAGGAAGAAGGGAGGAAGAAAGAGAAAAGAAGGGATGGCGTTGAAGAGCCAGAATGCTCTGACTCCATTTTTGGCTAACTTCTTTAGACAAGCCCAGACAAGCTCAGGCATATTGTACATGTAAAAGCCTTATAAGGTATGAACAAAAACTTCTGGCTCTAAAAGATATTAGTCAGCCGTTCCAATGCCCTGAAGATAGCCCCTACCAATCAAGACTTTCCCCATACACAGGATATGGGGACATCCAATTATTTTAAAAAGATACTTGTTGTGTGTGGATTTCTGTGGACTGCCCCAATAAAAGCTCCTGCCTACTATTGTTCTGGACCAGACTCCATTTTTGGCTTGTGAAGTCTGTGCCCGGCTAGCTGCTATTTGATTGTTGTCTTTTTTTTAACTTTAAATTCTTGAATAAACTTTTTGTATAATCTTTTTGGGTATCTGTGGGAATTAGTCTCGATTCTCGAACCATAACATTGTGGGGGCTCGTCCGGGATTAGAGAATAGAAACCCCCAGAGCCACGGAAGTGCCACTGGAGCCAGCCTTGGTGAGTTCTGCCTGCCTTTCTCTCTCTCTCTCTCTCTCTCTCTCTCTCTCTCTCTCTCCCTCTCTCTCTCTTTCTCTCTCTCTCTCTCCCTCTCTCTTGCTTTTCGGTAGTCTGGACATCCTGGGGCTCAACGGAGATCAGGCAGACATGCTATTGATCCCAGAGCTGGAGGAGAACGGGGGACGCCCCAACTCCTCTTCTGTTAAGGGGTCGTGCTCCAGTCTGATGTGGAATCCAGGTGGGACCGACCCAGAGTCTTGGCCCAGTCTGATGTGGAATCTGGGCGGGCCAGACATGAGATTCTGGTCGAGTCTGATGTGGAATCCAGGCTGATCAAACATTTTTGGGAAAGGAACAGGGCCAGTCTTCTCGGCTGACTCCACACGCTGCGAGATTTTCATTTCTCCCTCTAGGGAACCGCCATCTCATACTGTCCTCACCCTCTGCTCAGAGCTCTGCCTTGTCTATTGACTTTCCATCCTACTTCTTCTTGAAGCTTACCCCATGATGGGCAAGAAAGTCTCATCATCTTCAGCTCCCCTTGGTCTAGTTCTTAGTCATTTTTGGGACTACAAACGAGCGGCTTCGAACATGTCTGGACTCCGTGTCAAACTGACCTGCCTCCAGACCCTCTGCACCATCAAATGGCCCTCCTTTGAAGTTGAATGGCCGCCCAAAGGGTCCTTTAGCCTGTCCCTCATCTACAGAGTTCAAGGAGTTATCTTCAGGGAACTGGGGCACCCTGACCAGATCCCATACATCCTAGGTTGGCAATATCTGGTTGCTGACCCCCTGACTGGCTGCATCCCTTACTGCTGCCCCCGCCATTGGGGCTTAAGGGGTCAGCCACTTTGCTTCCCCTGAAGAAAGTTCAGACCAAAAACCCATTGAGTCCCGAGGTTCTTCCCTCAGTGCCAGAGGAGGATTTACTCCCACCACCTTACAGGGCTCCAGTGAGTGTTCAGGATAGACCTAGGGAGTGCAGGTCATGAGCATCTTCCTCTTCTTCCAGTTCTTCCAGGTCTCTGTCCCCAGCTCCCATGGCTGAGCCAGCACCTCCCGTGGCCAAGCCCAGTCCAATGCACACTTGCTCGTGGGGGGGAGGGGAGAATTGTGCGAGCTCTTCCCCTGAGGGAGATTGGGCCCACAAGGCAGGATGGAATTTCCCCAGTAGTCTACTTTCCCTTTTCTACTAGTGACTTGTATAATTGGAAGTTATAGACTACCTCCTTCACGGAGAAGCCTCAGGCCCTGATTTCCCTCCTGGATACCATTCTTTTTACCCGCCAACCCACTTGGGATGATTGCCAACAGTTATTGAATATCCTGTTCACCACCAAGGAACGGAACCGCATCCTTCAGGAATATAGACACACTGTCCCTGGAAATGATGTGTGACCGACAGAGAATGAGGATTTTATTATGGCTGCTTTCCCTCTCACATGACCAACAGAGGGGTGGGACTATAACACCCCCGAAGGTAGGGAATGCCTAAAGGTCTATCACCAGATTCTTATGGGGGATCTCTGGGCAGCTGCTAAGTGCCCCACCAATTTGTCTAAGGTCAGTCAGGTGATGCAGGGAAGGGATGAACCTCCTGGAGCATATGTGGAACCCCCCTGTTAGAGGCTTTCAGAACTTATACTCCCATAAATCCAGAGGCCCCAGAGAATCAAATGGCCATCAATATGGCTTTCATAAATCAGCAGCTCCAGACATAAAATGAAAACTTCAAAAGCTGGAAGGTTTCAAGGGCAAAAACCTTTCTGAGCTGATGGCGGTGGCAAACAAGGTATTTAACAATAGAGAAACCCCTGAAGAAAGACAAACAAAAGGGCTGGATAGGATATTGTTGGCTGAAAGAGCAATGAATCCCAAATGGGGGGACCGACAGTCTATGAAAAAGGGAACCCGAGCCGCGACCCCCACAGGAAGGTTGGCCCCGCCTAAAAAGAGACCAGTGTGCATATTGTAAACAGCTGGGCCACTGGGCTAGGGAATGTGCTCAAAGGACGGGATCCTAGCCTCCCTCCAAGCCCAAGATCCTCGAGTTGGCAAACCTAGAAAACTGAAGGGGCTCGGGCTCAGTGAGCCTCCACCATGAGCCCTGGGTGACCCTACAAGTGGAGGGATGAGCTGTCGACTTCCTAGTTGACACCAGAGCACAATATTCAGTTTTAAAAGAGCCTATGGGAAAATTGACCAGTAAACGCACCTGGGTGCAAGGGGCCACGGGACTCACTCAGCACCCTTGGACTACCAAAAGGGATGTAAACTTAGGTAAGAAGACAGCTTCATACTCCTTTATGGTGGTCCCAGGGTGCCCATATCCCTTATTGGGTAGGGATTTGCTAAATAAAATGAAGGCTCAAATCTATTTCTCTGGGAGAGGACCTCCTGATGTGACTGTACTGGATGCAGCCTATATCCTATGCTTACAATTAGAAGAAGAATGGAGAGTGCATGCCCCACCCCCTCAAAAGAGACCAACTGCTATCCTCAAGGACCTCCAGGCAACAATCCCTGGAGTTCGGGTGGAAACTAATTCCCCAGGGAGGGCCATCCAACAGCCACCAATAATGGTGACTTTAAAAACTAATGCTAGCCTGTAAGAGTAAAACAGTACCCAATGACTCTTGAAGCCAGGGTAGGAATTACCAAACATATAAACTGCCTTAGGGAGTTTGGTATTCTGGTTCCATGCCAATCTCCATGGAACACCCCTCTCCTACCCGTCAAGAAACTGGGGACTAATGATTTCCACCCAGTGCAGGATTTGAGAGAAGTTAACAAGAGGGTAGAGGATAACCACCCTACAGTCCCCAACCCATATACCCTGCTGTGCTCACTCTCTCCAGAGAGAAGGGTCTATACTGTTTTAGATCTCAAGGACGCCTTCTTTAGCCTGACCTTGGCAAAGGAAAGTCAACTCATCTTTGCCTTTGAGTGGCGAGACCTGGACCAGGGGTTTATTAGACAACTCACTTGGACGCGACTGCCACAGGGGTTCAAGAACTCCCCCACGATCTTTGATGAGGCTCTACACCATGACTTGCAGGAGTATTGGGCCTCGTACCCAGAGGTAAGCCTCCTACAGTATGTAGATGACCTGCTGATTGCCACTGAGGATGAGGGCACTTGTCTTCAGGCCACCAGAGATTTGCTCCTGACCTTGGACCAATTGGGGTATAAGGTCTCAGCCAAGAAGGCTCAACTCTGTGTCACGGAGGTAATGTACTTGGGGTACATATTAAGGGATGGACAGAGGTGGCTGTCATCAGCCAGAAAGCAAGCCATTATGGGAATTCCAAGCCTGAGATCCCACAGGCAGTTGTGAGAGTTCCTGGGATCAGCAGGTTTCTGCTGGGTCTGGATACCCAGATTCGCGGAGCTGGCAAAACCCCTGTATGAAGCCACTCGAGGGAATGAGTCATCCTTCTTATGGACTGAGACTCAGGAGAGGGCCTTTCAAGAAATTAAAAAGGCTTTATTGCAGGCTTTGGCCTTGGCTATGCCAGATATCCCATAAGCCCTATCAGCTCTTTGTTGACAAATGAACGGGAATAGCGAAGAGAGTCCTGACCCAAATGCTTGGGCCTTGGAAGAGACCTATGGCTCACTTGTCAAAAAAGCTTGATCCCGTGGCCTCGGGATGGCCAGGCTGCCTCAGAATTATCGCAGCCATGGCCTTATTGATTAAGGATGCAGATAAGCTCATGCTGGGACAGCCCCTTATGGTCACCACCCCTCACTCAATTGAGGGGGTCCTTAAAAATCCCCCCGACTGATGGATGACAAATGCTCAGTTGACGCATTATCAGGCCTTGCTCCTTAATCCCTCTCGCATCCAGTTCCTCTCCAGCACCGCTCTCAATCCTGCCACTTTGCTGCCAGAATTGGATCTTAAGGTCCTACACGACTGCCTGGAGGTACTCTGCAGCTTACATGTGACTCGGGAAGACCTGATGGATGTTCCATGGCCCCACCCAGACTTAACTCTGTTCACAGGTGGAAGTAGCTTCATTAAGGAAGGAACCAGGTATGTGGGGGCGGTGGTTGTCAGTCCATCGCAGACAGTGTGGGCCTCCTCTCTACCAGTTGGGTCCTCTGCCCAGAGGGCTGAAATAATTGCCCTGATTCAGACCCTAAACCCAAGTAAAGACCAGACTGTTAACATTTTCACTGATAGCCATTACGCTTTTGCTACAGCTCATGTCCACGGGGCTATATACAAGGAGAGGGGGCTCCTGACAGCAGAAGTAAAGACTATCAAAAAAAATAAACAAAAAAATAAACAAGACTATCAAAAATAAACAAACTCCTGGAGGCCCTATGGTTACCAAAGAGATTGGCCATCATCCATTGTCCAGGGCACCAAAAAGGGGATTCACTGGAAGCACGGGGAAGCAGGGGAGTGGACCTAGCAGCCAGAGAAGCAGCCCTAACATCCTCGAACCTACTGGTTATTCTGCCTGAACCCCTCTTGCCAGAAGAGCCCTCCTACTCAGCTCAGGACGATCAGGATTTAACTTCCCTGGAAAATACCAAGATCAAGCACAGATGGAGGTACACCTCTGATGGTAGGCTCATTCTGCCGCATAACCTGGCAGAGGACTTAATATATAAACTTCACAAAGGGACTCACCTAGGAAAGAGAAAGTTACAAGAATTCCTGACTCCATACCACATCTTCGATCTAACCAAAATGACGGAGCACTGTCTTTCCAGATGTTGCTCCTGCCAGTTTACTAATCCAAGAGGAAAAGTCATGCCCCAGCCAGAAGGGAGAGGGGCACTGCGCCTGGAGTCCATTGAGAAGTGGACTTCACTGAGGTAAAACCTGGCAGATATGACTATAAATATCTTTTATTTTTTGTAGATACATTTTCAGGATGGGTTGAAGTGTTTCCCACAAAGGGGGAAACTGCCTCAATGGTGGTTAAAAAGATCATCAATGAACTAATACCAAGGTATGGACTCCCCTCTGTGATCTGGTCAGACAATGGACCAGCCTTCATCTCTAAGGTAACTCAAGAGTTAACTAAAACACTGGGGACTAATTGAAAGTTACATTGTGCATACCACCACCAGAGCTCAGGGCAAGTAGAGAGAATGAATTGGACCCTTAAAGAGACCTTGACTAAATTAACCCTAGAAACTGGAGATGACTGGACAGGCCTCCTACATTTTGCCCTATACAGGGTCAGAAATACCCCATATACTCAAGGCCTAACACCTTATGAAATCATGTATGGCTGACCACCCCCTTTGCTTCCCAAGCTGCCTTCAGATGTGCTAATTGACTTGTCTGAATCCCAATTTCTTAAGTCCCTACAGGCCTTACAGATTGCACAAGACAACATTTTCCCCTTGCTGAAGCATGTCTATGAACTGCCACCAGCCCAACTGCATGGATTCAAGCCAGGAGACTTTGTTTGGGTGAGACGGCACCACGAGGAGCCCCTCGGACCTCGATGGAAGGGGCCACACATCATGATCCTCACCACCCCCACTGTGGTTAAGGTGGCCAGTGGCCGGACCTGGATACATCACTTGCATCTAAAGCTTACATCAGAAGATTGGTCAGACCAAGTTGACAAGAGATGGAAGGTCACACAGGTAAATGACAATCCTCTCAAGCTAAAAATCTCTGTCACACTATAACCCTTGTTACTTTTTAATTTTTTTTAATAGAGCCTGCCCTAGCTAACTCCCCCGATGGACTCCAAAACCTCACCTGGGTAGTTAGTAGCACATCCACTGGAAAGATAGTGAACATCTCCTCCCACCTGGGATCTCCAGGCACCTGGTTCCCCAAGATTACATTCGACTTCTGTGACCTGCTTGAAGGAGCTTGGGAATCATACACCCCATCAGGCACTGTAAATTATGCTTGCCAGTCTCCCCTTGGCTGAAAGAGGATGAAGGAGCACCACTTCTATGTTTGCCCGGGCGACAATGGTGACCGAAGAAGTACCTGTGGGGGGTCAGGGGGCTATTTCTGTGCTTCATGGAGCTGTGTGTCTACTGGATATATTAATTGGGCTGCCCCTGTCACTACTGACTTGATCCAGGTAACTGCAGTCCCAGGCCTAACCCTTTGGCGAAACCCCAGATCAAGGCAATTTGAGGGACCCTGTTCCTCCTCTAGATGTAACCCTATCTCCTTGAGGTTCACCTTGAAAAGGAAAGGAACTTAAAAACTTACAAAAATGGATTGATGGGCGAACTTGGGGCCTCAGCTTATACACCACAGGGACTGATCCAGGAATACTTTTTTCAGTCCGTCTTCAAGTGGGTCCAGTCTTGGGGACCCAGATGGGGCTGGCTCGGACAGTGTTACAGCCTATAGGACAACCAACACCGGCCTTAACTATTTTTACATCTGTTGAGAGGCCAGCTCCTAGCCAAACTGTTTGACTGGATAAAACTGCTACTTTGCCCACACCTAGATCCACACTCCCAGAGGTCCAACGGGTCCAAGAGGCCTTGCAGCCATCCCTGGGGTTACGAACCTCCTAAATGCCACCTTTATTGCTTTAAATAATACTTCCCCTAACCTTACTATCCATTGCTGGTTTTGCATGGACCCGAGCACTCCATTTTATGATGGGTTAGCTCTCCCAGGAAACTATGTTGTCATTTCTGACCCCACTGCCTGTAGAATCGCCCTGCTTACAGGGAGAAGGGGACTTACCCTTACCCAAGTGTATGGAAAAGGGCTATGTGTGACTCCCTCACATAAAATTGTCCCCTCTTCTTACCAACATATATATAACTCTGTTCAAGAGATAGGGGCTACTACACCTAACCCATATATGGTGCCCCCCAACTGCACTTGGTGGGCCTGTACCTCTGGCTTAACTACATGCCTCCACTCATCCCTTTTAAACCAGACTGGGGATTTTTGTGTACTAGTGCAGCTGGTTCCCCATCTATATTATAGAACAGACATAGAAATGGAAACCAGAGTCTCAGAAGAGTCTAGACCTCATAGGGCCATAGGAACCACTGCAGTTTTCTTATCTACTCTACTCGGGGTCAGGGTAACCATTGCAACTGGTCCAGCACCAGTCCTCCAGGATAAAAATTATCCCCTTCTTAGACAGGCCATAGACTTAGACATACAATCATTAGAAACATCTATCTGCCACCTTGAAGACTCTCTATCCTCTTTAGCTGAGGTAACCTTACAAAATAGGAAAGGTCTGGACTTACTTTTTCTAGAAAAAGGAGGACTCTGTGTTGCCCTAGGGGAACAGTACTGTTTCTATGTTAATCATTCAAGAGTTATAAAACAGTCTTTGGCTGAGGTCCATAAAAGACTTAAGGAAAGAGAAAACGAAGGACTAAATCAACAAAATTGGTACAAATCCCTATTTAACTGGTCCCCATGGTTAACAACTTTGATTTCAGCAATAGTCGGACCTCTCCTCTTACTCCTATTAGCAGTCACCTGTGGCCCTTGTATTCTTAATGCCTTGCTCAAATTCATCCAAGAACAGATACAGACAGTCCAACTGATGGTACTGTGTTCACAGTATACTCATTTAAATCGAGACCCCGAGCCTTACTACAATATAGAAATGGTTCCACCGCCTTAAATGTGCCGTCTAACCGCTTCTTTCCGCTTCTGTAATTTGCTTGGCTTAAAGATTTAACCCTTGCCATAACTCTAGGGGGGAATGAAGAGCCAGAATGCTCTGACTCCATTTTGGCTAGCTTCTTTAGACAAGCCCAGACAAGCTCAGGCATATTGTACATGTAAAAGCCTTATAAGGTATGAACAAAAACTTCTGGTTCTAAAAGATATTAGTCAGCACATTCCAATGCCCTGAAGACAGCCCCTACCAATCAAGTCTTCCCCCGTACACAGGATATGGGGACACCCAATTATTTTAAAAAAGATGCTTGGTGTGCGCAGGGTTTCTGTGGAGTGCCCCAATAAAAGCTTCTGCCTGCTATTGTTCGGGGCCAGACTCCATCTTTGGCTTGTGAAGTCTGTGCCCGGCTAGCCGCCATTTGGTTGTTGTCTCACCCTACAGCAGCCACAAAATTAGCATTCGGTGCTGAGAACTTATGGGAAGCCCTGGCCATAGTCAGGGTCACCTCTCACTGCTTCCCCGGAACATGAGCTCCTTCTACACAGCAGTCTCTACTGAAGTTCTAGTCAGTAACTCTACCCAACCACATACAACACACCCACATATTGCAGCAGAGGTTCCCAAGCTTGAGCAGCCATAGATGCATCAGGGGCTTGTTTAAGCCTAGGTAGCTAGGCCCCACCCCTCAGCATTTTGAATTGGTAGTTCTGGAGTTGAATCTGAGAATCTGCATTTCCAGCAAGTTCTCAAGAGATGCCTTCACTGTTGGTCCTGGGCCCAGACTTTGATAACCACGGCTTTAAACTGGTGCACAAACTGGCAAGTTGTGAATTAATGAGTGATGAAGACGTGAATAGATGGATGGATCATAGTCTTCCTTAGCACCGTCTTTAGCATTCTCGGGTTGATGTTTCTGCTCCATAAGCATATCCACAGCAACACACACTTCCTATAAGAAAAGAAGCCTATTTTTTTTCTCATTCGAAGTCAATCTTTTTTAATCCTGCTGGGCCAAATTTCCTATGATAAGTAGCTCAGTCTCCCTTGCTGATCCAGGGCACACAAAGTCCTCAACTGTGAAGGTGCCAGAAGTTCTCTGGATTCAAAGTATGTCTACCCAGATGGACAGATTGGGGAGCCAGACTCTTCATTGCTTTCTCTGCTCTAAAAATCCCCAGCATTTTATTTGAACATCAAAGCAGGCTGGGATTAAAGACAAAATGAGCTTGACGCTAGGGAAACGGTGCCAGCTTGGACTCCACGACACTTCAGCCTTGAGAAGGCTGGTCTTGGGCCATTGGCGAGCTGGGACTTCACCTGGAGAGCCTGCTGCTGTCTTTTGGCCCTGGTGTGAGCATTTGTCACCCAAATTGGGCCACTCCTCATGCTTGATAAGAGCGTAACAGCAGGTTCTGTCAACCGTGGTTGCTTCCCAGCTGTCTGGAGACATGTTTTATAGCGTCAGGTTTGTGCTCAGATCAGTTTAACAATTAATTATATTTTGCTATTTTAATGGAATTACATATTGCTGTAGATAGAGTAGAAAAAAGGGAGAAACCCCTCATGTACTTATTACCCTACAAGTAGCAGTTATGGTTGGGGTGTAGCTCAGTAGTACAGCACTTGTTTAGCATGCACAAAGCAAGTTCATGCAAATAATAACTGTAACATTATCACTTTTGTTTTCCAGTTCAGAGTCTATGCTCAG
>NW_008360317.1:5829160-5830323 GCF_000622305.1 Nannospalax galili | reverse complement strand
CCCTGGCCAATTGACCATAAGTAGTGTAATCTCTCTTTTTAATTCTAGGCTACAGAAAGTTCTTGGCTGTCAAGGTGCCAGAAATCTCTTTCTAGTCAAAAACATATATTTTATGGATTTCAATGTTTTCCATTTAAAAAGCTGATTTAAAAGAAAATGTGACTATTTAGAATCCTAAACTGATTTTATAATCTGCCATTTCCATTTAAAGGAATATTATACATGTTTTCCAGGGATAATGTAAACTTTTAAAGTACAATTTTTAAAAGTTCCTTTCGATTCATCTTAGATTTGTTGTAGTCTAGAACGCAAAATCTAAAACATTATAGGAGAGGAAGTTTTGAAGGGTGTGATGCTTAATTGTGCTTGGGATATAGCTATTAGCTTGTTTAATCAGCTTTTGAAAAAAAAAAAATGACAATAGGACTGTGAAAATCAGACCAGTTAGTTAGAAATCAAACATGTGTGAGATAATTCAGTCTAAAGTAAAATCAATTCTGAGGCCCATGTTTGGTGACTCTTCTTTATGCTATCACTAAATTATGGCTAGATGTCTGATTCATTTGGGGTCGCATACACAGGAGTTGGGGGTGTTCTGTATTTCTGCTGGAGATGTGTAATTTCCAGGGGATCTGACTGTGTCTGAACTTGGGTTTCTCCACATAGATGGATGATCACTTTTCCTCAAATTGCCTTTAAATGTAGTAGGGCCCCATCAGCTGGTCAGATGGTAATTTACTTTCCTAGGGAGAGCTGGCTGTGAGTGACTGGCATTGTACAGGATGTAGTTGCACTGTGTTATTGACATCAAGTAGCATGCTGAAAATGCAAATACTCATCTTGTTATTGGAAAGACAGGAAGAATTTCTTTCTTTTCTAAATTTTTTTTCTTGTAAGGAGATTTATTTACAGCCTTTATGCATTTTTATTTTCACTGGCAGATATTTCATATAATGGGTAATAGTGACTAGAATTAATCACTATTATAAACCTGGGATGGCACAGGACATTAGTTTTTCTTCCATTTTCCTTTAAGGAATATAATACTGTTTTAAACAGAAACATTTTGCAGTAAATAATCATTACAGGAAGAATTTATTTCTTAATAATTTTAAATTTTTTATTTATTATTTTTATTTTATGTGTATGAGTGTATTATCTGC
>NW_008360317.1:5754398-5828797 GCF_000622305.1 Nannospalax galili | reverse complement strand
AGAGTCGTACCAGGCACATACCAATCATCTCTCCCCAATTGAGACACCTGAAGGGAGCTGTAACATTTTTCTTGTTTTAAAGTTATTGGTTTGTGAAATGCTTGCTTTGAAACTATTGGCTGTATAAATGCGGGCTTTTGTGTAACGGTTGTGGAAGCCTATATAATCTTTACCTAAAATTGTCTCAGGGTCGATTGTTCTAACCAGACCTGCGTGTTTTGGGAAAGGACAGTCGACCCCAGCTAGCTGGTTTAATAAAACTCTGTTTGATTCTTGCATCTCCATATTCGTGAAATTGTTCTCCAGAAGAGACCCACTGAGTCACGGACCCTAACAGTCTTCTGTAAGAAGAACACAACCAGTGTTCTTAACCTCTGAGCCATCTCTACAGCCCCTATTTCTTAATAATTTTAAAACATCACAGATACCTTTTTTTAAAAAATGAAATCCAGCTCAGTGGGTGAATATCATGTGTGAATGCTTACTCACTCTAAAAGCATGAGGTGAGCATGCATTATTCAAACTCCCAGTAAAGAACTGTGGAGACAACAGTCTTATTAGAACTTGGCATCACTGGAACCCAAGATGCTCTCCTGCCATGTGAAGGATCTGATAAATCTCATTCCAGGGATGTTGGCCTGTGTATCAGTTTGCACTGGTGGCTCTAACAAAGTATTGCAAAAGAGAGGGCTTTAGACCACAGACATTATTCACTTCCCAATTCTGAAGTCTAACTCTACAAATCCAAGATCCAAGTGTAATTCCTTCTGAGATGAGAGTTCCATTTGACCACAATGGCAGGTTAGTTTTCTCTGGAGACTCTGAGAGAAGATCCAGCCTGTGTTTCTGTATTAGCTTTGGGCAGCTTTCTAGCAGTCTTTGATGTTCCTTGGCTTTTAGACATGGCCTTTTCTGGTCTGTGTTCTCTGCTTCTTGTCACATGAAATTCTCTCTGTGCATGTATACAAATTTGCTGCTTCTGAGGTCATCAGTCACTGGATCAGGGTCCACTCAAATCTAGTTTGTTGATCAGCTTTTCTGTCTCTGGGACAAATATCTAAGAGAAACAACTTAGTATTTTAACTCACTGTCTCAGAGACTTCTGTCTATAATCCTTGGCTCCACTGCTGTCGAGCCCATGATGAGGCTGATCACTTTATGGCAGACAGAAAGCAGTAGAATGGCCACACTAGTGGGCTTTCTGCTTTTTTTTTTTTTTTTTTTTTCGGTCTTTTTGAGACAGGGTCTCCCTGTAGCCCCAGTTGTCCTGGAACTCACTATATAGACAGGCTGGCCTTGAACTCACAGAGATCCACCTGCCTCTGCCTCCCAAGTGCTGAGATCAAAGGCATGCACCACCACACCCGGCTGGCTTTCTGCTTTTTACCCTTTATTCTACCCAGGCCCCTAACCTATGGATGGCATTGTCCCTGTTCAGGGTGGGTCCTTCCCCATTGGGTAATGCTCTCTGAAAACACCCTCACAGACATACTCAAGTATACTTTACTAGTCTAGATACATCTCAATCCAACCAAGTTGACAATCAGCATTAAGCATCATGTCTATTAAACCTTAATTTGATGACGTATGCAAAGATTCTATTTCCATATAAGATCACCTTTGGATGTAAGGACATGAACATGGCTTTCCAGGGAACTCAGTTCAACACACAACCCTATTTACTAAGATCTGCCAATAAGCAGTTGGAGATAGCTCATCTGCAAAGCTGATGGTTAAGCACATGATGAGCATTTAGAAGTATAAACCACAGACCCTTGAAGAGGAATCAAGACATTGCTGACTTCCCCTAGGGCATGCAGCTTCGGCGTCAGGCAGTGGGTGGGGAAAAGCACCCACACTTGGCCTCCCAAGTGCCCATACTTGGCCTCCTAGGCCAGAGCCTCCCTACTGCTCTCTGTTGCTTCTTGTGGTCTTTATACTGAAACAGAAGCAAGGCTATCACACCCTGAGAATGAAGAAACAAAAAACGTGCTTGTTGAATGTTAAATGGAAGTAAATGCATTTAACTAGATTTCCTTGGCTGTCTTTGGATTCTCAACTTAAACCAGCTGTCCCTCAAACCCAGACTTTAAACGTCTATCAGACAATGACTGTTCCAAATTTCACATATATCCCAGTCCTCTGGACAGTGGCACAACTCAAATCAAATTGTACCACAAATGCAAGGTAAGTTCCCATGGCACAGCAAATACAACAGATTTCCATTAATCCTACAGTTGGGCCTTGCATTAGATGGAGAGCTAACACTCTAGAGGTTCCTGTTGACCTAGCCTACTGTTCTATCTGAAGTTCTTTAACTTTTTGGAATATCAGTTTCGCTGACTTAGACTTGATGTGTAGAATGAAGACTAAGTTTCCCTCTGTCTCCCTTCCTTCCAGCTAGCTGCGTGTTATCTGTCTACCATCAGCATGGCTTGGAGGCAATGGTGGATGATTAGTAATTAACTCTGTCTGTGGCTTATCCCTGAATAACAATTGTTATCCTTCACAGCTGCCAGTAAAAAGAAAATCCTTTCTGTGGGGAGTGCTAGGTAAGATCAAATCACCCCAATTTCCAACTTCCCCATGAGGCTATTTCATCATACTCTCGTGTCTGGGTTGTGGGCAGCAGGTGCTCTGTGAGCAGCCATCTCTAGCTTACAGAGATGTAGTGAGAAACAGCTGGAATGTCTTAACCTGCCTTCTGCCAAAATGACTGAAGACACAAAGTGTACAGAGTGGAGGGTAATTTCCTCAAGCTATTGTAATAAACACCATGAACTGTCAGAGTGAAAAAAAAATGGCTTCAGGTGAAAAACATAAATTCTCAAAATCTGCATAGGCCTGAAGGCTCCACGCTCAATATGCATGATAGAAGAAAATTTCCCCAGGGAATGATCATGTTGGTGCTACTTCAGAGCCAGTAAGGAGTTAAAAGACTGCTGACCTGATCTAAAAGCTTTCTTGCAACCAAATGTGTGTGATTGAATTAAGTCCGAAAGACAATCAGTCGAGTGTTTATTTGGTTTATCATGATCAAGTTTATTTTTCAGGATTTAGAGGCTTTATTTATGCATTTTTTATTATGTAGAAATATACTCTATTTTCTGATCTGGTCTTGCATTTGGGGTTAATCAAAATGATATGCTTTTCAGGGTCCCAAAATGAGGATTTTCTGAGCCCCATCATGAAGCAGGGTCTCCTATTTTTACCTTCAGTGTAACAAGGACCCCCACAGAGCAACATGGGGTACAGGCCTGCATTTAAACAGTTGGCCCAGCATTCAGAAGGTAAGCAGCACAAAGCACAAAGCATGGAGGAGCAGAGTCAAGAAAACCCAAAAAACAAAAACGCAAAAAACGAAAAACAAAAAACCTGCCCCCTTGCCCAGCAGTGAGGCCCCCTGAGCACCAGAGCTGTTGTGATCAGGAATTCAAAGACATCCCCTCTCTCTATGGTGCCTCTCAGGGCCTCACCTCAACAACCCACCACCTCCGGCTTGCTTCCTCACCAGATGGCCAGCTTCTCTCATCCAGTGTGGGGAGCTGAGATTCCCCGCTGTACTGTAGCGATGCCTTGAGGGCAGATGGACTTACTTGACTTTAGAATTTAGTTCTGAGGCCTGATGAGTGACCTCATCCTTGTATCGCCATCTTTTCCTGCTCGTGGTGAACCAGGATGTCTGGCTGGAATCAGTTTAGGGTCAAGGTCATGGAGGAGCAAGGGGAGTCATCAAAGCCCTGGGTCTGACTGTGGCAGGCCTAAGGAGGAAAGGACAGGAATTCTGCTGTACAGGAGGGCCTCCCATGCCTTCCTACCTCCGGGATGAGAAGCGTATTAAGGGCTGGCAACACATCAGGGATGCTGGAGAACAGGTTTAAGTCCAATGCCCCTCTTTTCTTTTACCATCTTAGTGAACCCACAAATACACTCATTAGCCTTAGGGCACCTCTGGTCACCTCCATACTGTAGTGCAAATCCCTGCAATGCTCTATATTCCAGACCTTTCCTGGCCCCTGTGAAATGTGCTTGCTTTGCTGTCTGACGGTGATGTCCCACGTTGCCCTCCCTAGTAACATCTGCATACTTAGATCAGGCTCTTCATTCTTTGTAGAGGGGAAGGAATGAGGCTTTTCATATTTTCCCTGTGGCCTTTATGTATGATATTTCATCCACTGCTTTTATTTGTACCCTCATATCCCTGACAAGAAAAACTCAGCGAGGTCAAGGAATTCATTGAAAGTCTCCCAGCCCACCCCACAAAGGATTCCAGCTCCCATTCCTATGAAACCTGGGTCCTTGCCCTGGGTACTGGTGGTGGGAGCATGAGGCTGGAGAATCCTTGGCACTATGGGATATCTTCTGTGTGCTCGGATGCTTCCTAGCCTCTGTAGAGGTAAAAAAGCCCTAAGCCCTGTGTGTGGGAGCCATTGATGGTACCTGATTCTGTTTCCTTTAGCTCAAGTTACTGTATAGATACCTTTGCTCCCTCCATGAAGTTGTACCTATGGGATTTATGGCCTTGGTGCCCAGTGTACTCATGTAGGATCAATAAATTAAATCTGATGAGTACAGAACATTACTATGACTTGCACATACAAGTGGTATGATGTAAGGAAGGGGTCTGGAGTCAGCAGCTGGTCACCAGGAGAGAACTGGGCTCCATTGGCCATCCAGTTGCATCTGTGAGGGAGGCTCTCAGAGCAGCAGAGCTGGAACACCCACAGGGCTCCTTAGGCAGCTCAGCTCTTCTATTTCTGTACACTAAACAGCACTGAGAATTAAAAGAGAAAGTAAAGGCACACCTGTTGGGTTAATGACGCAAGGGATAAGAATTTAAAAAGAAATGCCACTTCAAATGTGAAGAGCCAGGAAAGCATTCTTGGTCTTCTGACCCATGATACTAATTGTCATTGTGTTTTGAATTTTCACTTCCACAGAAAAAACAGTTACTAAGGTTTACTTTTCAAAATCCAATTCTTAATTGTTGCAGCAACAAGAAATAGAGTTAGCATTCATACCACATTCTGTAAATGTTGCTCTGACTATAGTTTTGAAAAAAAATAAAAGTCAGGCGCCATGAAGTCTCTCAGGCAGGTCGCGTACCGGTCAAGAATTCCAACTTGCCGATAAGTAAGTTTCATGGCCGAGACATCTCCAACTCACTGATAAGTAAGTTTTATGGTTGAGACATCTGGCTTACTGATAAGTAAGCTTCCCGCTCTCCCCGTAGCATTTTGTAATAGTTTAAATTAACCAATAACCGCGTTTCTGCTTCTGTATCCCGCTTCTGCTCTATAAAAGTTCCACAAACCCGACCTGAGGCGCGCAAGTCCCCCCGAGGAGACTTTGTGCCCACAGGTACCTGTGTACTAAATAAACTTCTTGCTGTTGCAACCCGAAGGCTGACTTGTCCTCTGTGGTTTCACTCTTACAGTTTCAACCCCTTGACCATTAGTTGTTGAACCCAAGTAACTGCTCCCATTAGGAGAGATGTTTTCCCCTTGTCTCTACATCAGAACACAGAGGGGAAGCAGTGGTCATCCCAAGATGAGGGCCAAGAAAGATACAGATATTTTCTTGTATATCATGAGTTACTGAGTCTGTTTATTTAAGAGATATTTATATAATGTTTACCATATGGCCCTTATGCTGTTAAGCATTTCTCCTTACCAATTGGCAGTGTCCACATATCACCTGTGGGCTTAGTTATGCCCCTGGCCTTTGAGGAGCTCCCCTTGAAGAAGAATGAGAAGTAACAAGCTTGGGGTACTTTTGCTCCTATTGTGACCATAACTACAGGCTTGTAAAGTGGGGGTGAAGATGCCCCTGGGCCCTTTAGGAAGACTCAGACAGAAAAGCACAGCACAAAATAGCAGCTCAACAAGCTACATGGCATGCCATATTTATTCCCTGGAATTCAGGTTGGTGTTACTACAAGAGAAGGCTTCACTGAAGGTATGTGACTGTATAGGTGGGGGTGTGGTAGGAAGAGGTAGGGAGAGGGAAAAGTGTGGGCAGAACAGAAATAAAATGGCTTTGGTACCTGCTTCTCTCCTCCCCAGGCTAATGTCCTTGGTGGACAGGGCAGATGGAGTCTAGAGCCTTCAGGGCAGTTCCTGGCTGGCTAACTTAGAGTCCCAAAGGTGCTCAGCAACAGGAAGTGCCCAGGGTTGGAACCAGACTGCCCAGTGTGGAGGTACTGCCATGGGCATTGCTTCCTGGGGCTTGCTTAGGGGTAACCATCTCAGCAGGTGGGAGGGTTCTGGCTTTAAGCAGCCATGTGCTCACGGCATTCTGATCCTTGTCAGTCACCTGGGAGGAAGGGCTTCAGGAATATCACCTCTGCTATTTCTCATCACAACTGTGTTGCTACAAGCTTCATGAGCTACACACCATGCTTGGTCCTGAGTAAGATAAATAAAGGCCTCTGATATTTGGGCTCAAGTTGAGACCTGGAGACACTTATAAAAATAAAAATCAGTCACAATAAACTATAGTACATACTGCATAATTTCATTAATATGGCATTCTAGAAATGAATTAAGGACCAAAAAAGGCCAGTGGTTGTCAGGGGCTGGAGAGGCACCAGCCTTACACGGGCCTGAGGGACTTAGGAAGACAGGTGAAATGTGTTGCTGGTGTTTGTTGTGTTACTAATGATATTTTCTAAAACTCACAGAAATGTACACTGAATAGAGAGGATTTTTATTTATTTATTTTTTTTGGTCTTTTTGAGACAAGGTCTCCCTGTAGCCCCAGCTGGCCTAGAACTTGCTATGTAGACCAGGATGGCCTTGAACTCACAGAGATCCACCTGCCTCTGCCTCCCAAGTCCTGGGATTAAAGGCTTGCACCACAATGTGTGTATTGCAACTCAGTATTTATAAAGAGAAAATAAATCCCAGCAGAATGCCGTGTTATGATGGTGTGATGTACAAGGAGACACAAAGGAGGTGTTAGCCAGCTCCTCCTGAAGAGTAGAGGAAGGAGGCTGGGGAGACTCCAGAGAAGGGCACACCTGACTTGAGGTTAGACAGATTGGCAGGAATGTGTTAGAGGGACAAAAGAGACTAGACATTTCAGTGGAGGGGCCACCATATGTAAAGGCACAGAGTTTACACAGCCCCACTATTTTCTGTCAGCTACTTGTCACAATTGGAGCATCCACAGGCATCCTAGCATGGACAGTCCCATAGGTGATATTCAGGAAAGGGAACAACTATCTCCACTTCCTCCTTCTGTTTTAGCCTATGTGCTGACAGAACAGAATATCTGAAAGAACAGAAATGCATTTTTCTCAGCTCTAGAGGCTGAAGTCCACAACCAAGGTGCTGGCAAGTTCGGAATCTGATGAGGGTTGTCTCCACTTCCAAGATGGATGCTTTAAGTTTGTCCTCCTGTCCTCTGGAGTGGAGCGCTCAGAGGACTAAAGGAGCAGTATGTTGGCATCTAGATGAAGTCATAAGGGAGAAGACCTTGTGTCCTAATCCCTTCTGAAAGACCCTACGTCTTAAACACAACACCTTTCAACATTTAAAAAACAGCTGGTAAAATACAGGTAGCACAAAATGTGTTGCTTTAGCTCAGGGCCTTGTGGTGCAGGCCAATAATTCCAACTACTTAGGAGACTGAGGCAGGAGTTGCAGGTTCAGAGTCTGCTTGGGTTCAGAGAGAGTCCAGAACCCATCTAGGCAGCTTAGTGAGATCCTATCTCAAAATAAAAAAGCACTCCTGGGCTGGAGATATAGCTTATTGGTAGAGTGCTGGCCTAGCATGTGCGAAACCCTAGGTTCAATTCCCATTACTGCAAAAACCCATAAATTCAGTAGTATTACTTGCACTCACAGTGCTGAGCCTCCATCACTGCAATCTCTAAAACTTCCCATGACATCATTTCAAACAGAAGCCTTGAATCCACTAGGCAATGATGCTTGCCCCCCACCCCCACTTCCACTCCACAGCCCCTGGTAACCTCTAATCTACTTGCTGTCTCTACGAATTCGCCTTTTCTGGATATTTCATGTAAACGGAATTGTTCAATACATGTCATTTGCGTCTGGCTTCTTTCACTTGGCATATTTGTGTTTTGTAATTAATGAGGTTAGTGAGCCCAGAGATAATGCTCTCATTGGAGACAGGTTGGGGAGGGAAGGCAGGCTGGAGAAGTGGAGCATCAGGACTCATTATAGGCTGCTGTGGCTATCTCCAAGCATCCTGCACAGGCTGTAGCTAACCCCTGCATCTCAGGACCATCTACATCTCGTTTGCACCCCTGTCAGGCCCCATTGAGCACCTTTCCTGCACAGGTCTGCTGCACAAGACGTTCCTATCTGCTGTAGAATTGGAAATGTAAAAAGGAAAAAAAAAAAGTGACCAAGAATTGCAAATGAGGCAACCCAAGAAGCAAGGTTTGGAGTTAATTAGCCCTTGAACTGTCAAGTCTAATTGCGTCCAGTGAGTTCTGACATTTCTAAGAATAATTAGGAACCTGGCTGTCACATTTCGCAAAGGCCCAACTACTACTGAATCATTCCACTTGCTTCCCCAATGTACAATGTCCAGAAACACATAAAGGAGAACTATACCTGGTGCTAATAGCAGATTCTTGAGTGGAGGAGTCACATTTCTGAAGAACTTTTCTTTTTTCTTTTTCTTTTTTTGTGGTGATATAATGACCCTGTAAGTGACAGAGGGGGCGGCACATTAAAAACACCTGAAATCACCGATGATCATAATAGTTCGTATTCACTATGTGCTTACCGCCTGCCTGGCACTAGCCCAACTGCCACAAGAGCCTATGAGGCAGATGTATTTATTGTCTTCAATTAATGGAGGAGGAAACTGAGGCACAGAGAAGTTGTATGAGTTTTTCAGGGACGCACATGTCTCTGGCTCCACAACCAGCACTCTCAGCAATGGGCTGTTCACCATTCCCCTCTCAGTCATGCTTCTGTGCAACGCCTCTGTGTGATCAGAGAGCCTTCCCAGCACACACTACTACCCTTGTCAGAATCCCCTGGAACCGGAGTTATGGTCAGTTGTTAGCCACCCTGTGGGTACTGGGATTCAAACCCGGGTCTTCTGTAAGAGCAGCCATGCTCTTAACCGCTCAGCCATCTCTCTTCCAGCCTCCAGAAAGCAGCTCTTAACCACAAATTTGCATATGATTTTGATTATTTGTCTCTTAAGCACTGGTTTTTAAATCGAGAAATAAATGCATCTAGAAAAAATATCCATAATATATTTAATTCATCTTCTGTTCAAGTGATGTTTCATTCAGCCACTAGATACCCAGTAAACATCTACAGCAATTTGTGTGAGAGAAACAAGTTAATTAAAGATGGTGTCTGTCCAGAAAGACTTCTATTTTAGTTGAGTTAAAAGGCACATGTTACTGCATTATTATACAGTTTTACATTGCAAAATGTTACAGGTTGAATATCTTATATCTGAAATATCTGGTACCAGAAATGTCTCAGGTTTCAGAATTTTAGAATATTTGCAGACTCTACTAGTTGAGCATACCTCATCTGAATATCTAAAATCCAAACTCTGAAGGCAAAGGGAACAGACACCCACCTGCAAACACAGGGCAGATCTCAGAAGAACCCCCAACCAGCACCTGGTTCTCCAATCTCTGCTCTTCACAAAATAAATGTCTGGTGTCTAAACCACTTTGTTATGGCAGGTCATCATACTGATGTGGCCTTGAAAAAGAAAGGATTTGGACATGGGAAATATAGGGTGAAGGAAATGGGGCACATTTGGAACAACTGGATTTTATTCAGTGGATAATGTGGAGCAATGACAGGTTTCCCAACAAGTGTCACATGAACAGATGTCATTTACCCTATTTGATTCATTCAGCAAACATTTATTGATGATCTGCCCCATACCAGCGATGATCTGCGTGGGATCTACAGCAGTATGGGCGACACTTTAGCACAGGTGTCTTCAAAAGAATCCACTATGGGAAAACGGAAACCAGATTAGACTGAGGAGGGGTGGGAACAGGGAGACTAGTTAGAAGCCCTTTATCTGGGCCTCACTTGGAGCTTTTCAATCTGCTTTTGAGAGTCTGACATGAAGTCCAGCAAACTGCCCTCTTTATTCCACCCCACTTGGCCCTGTGCCTAGTCACAGACAGTAGAGGCCCCATGTCTAACATTTTGTAGCTCCGCTGGTCAAACTCAGCTTTACTTTCTGAAGCTTGTATCAAGGGAATATGATTTTTTTTTAGAAATTTCTTTGAAATGTGACTTTAAAATTGAGCTGACTCTCCCAAACTCCACCATCCAGCAGATTTGGAGGTGACCCCACCCCTCAGCTTGGCCCAGTGCGTGTCTGCACCCACCAAAGATATCAAACAGCATCTCAGAGGGAGTAAAGGTTGGAAAAACAAACAAACAAACAAACAAACAACATGCAAATCAAATAACATCAACAATGTAAACAGGAGAGGTATCTATGGTGACAAATCTTTCCTCAGTATGATAGGCAGAATAATGGTGCCCACATCCTACTTCATAGAATGTGTAAGTACATTATTTTACCTTGCAGATGTAATTAAGCTTATGGTCTTGTACCATGAGATTAGCCTGGTTTATCTGAGTGACTCAATCTAATTATAAAGACTCTTTAACAAAGAAACCCCCTACCGGTCACAATCAGCATGAAACGTGACCAAGGAAGACTGGTTAGAGAGAGAGAGAGACATAGCAAGCTAGGCATGGTGGTGCACACCTGTAATCCTAGCATTTGGGAGGCAGAGGCAGGGGGATCTCTGTGAGTTCGAGGCCAGACTGGTCTACATAGACAGACACAGCATCACTAGCTATGAAGATGGAGGGAGAAACCATGAGCAAAAGCCATGTGGGCAGCTTTGAGAAGCTGGCAAGGACAAGGAAGTGGAAGGATTTTTCCCTGAATGCTCCAAAAAGGAGCACAGGCCTACCAACCCTTTGATTTTACTCATGGAGACCCTTCCCAGATTCAAACTCTGTGCTATTTTAAGTCATTAATGTAGTAGTTTATTACACCAGTAGTAAAAGAAGGTGTCCCCTTGTCATTCAGAGAGCCAAATCTGCCCATTTGCATAGTGTATGCCTTTGGAGTCGGCTTCACCTGGGCCTCCCTGTTCACCATGTTCTTACTCTGTGTGACAGGCTGGTTGGTCTTGTTTTTCCTTTACAGTTCTGTGGCAGCAGACATGAAGTTATATACTGCAGTGTCCCCAGCTCCAGCATAGTGCCTGCCACGTGGGAGAGTTCAATAACTGAATAGAATGAATGAACAGAAACTCAGAGCTACACAAGGCTTCATGGGACCCTAACAGGACCTCCAAAGGCAAGCATCAGAGCTTCTTTTCAGACACAACAGGGTCAAATTTGATGTCATCATTGATGTATATATATGTCATGTTGAATTGAATTACTGTTAACTGTAACCATGACAACAAGAAATCTCATTCACAGGGAGAGAATAGTGAGTCATTCAGACAAGCGTCAGCGAGGTCTGACTTCTCAAGAAAACCTTTGTACAATGCAAACCCCAGGCCCCCTTTCATGAAGAGTGTTAACAGCGTCCATTCTAAATGTCTGTCCCTGTGTGGTGCATTGAACTGGTCCTTCCAGAAAAGGCATAAAATCCAGGAACAAAGCTTCCCTGAGCATGTTCTTCATGAAATTACATTTATTTCTGGAAAGAGATGGCCATTCACAATTTTGCCTAGTTGAGTAGAAATATTGAAGTTGCTTTCTAGAAAGATTGAAGGTGCGTATGGAGATTATAAACAACATGGCACTTCCTCATTGTGGCATTAGTTAATTATTTTAACTGTTAGAAGTGGTAAGTCTGGGAGCTGGTGGGCATGGAATCCAGAGAAAGCCATACGGGCCAGGGTCTGCACTACCGTGGCCTTCTCTGCACAGAAGTCACCCAACCAGGGCAATGCACAAACATCTGCTGTTGTTACAAGACCTAGCAGCCTCAGGATGGTCAAAGAGCCATCCCTAAAATGGCTTCTGTACCTCCTGTAATGCATTGAAGGGCTTGCCCAGGGTACAGGGCTCTACCTAAGCCCACCCAATTATTAGGCCTTTGAGTTGACCCTGAGAGCTTATTTCTCATCTCTCCATAGCCTGAGCCCATCTCATGCTTTAAGCCTTCTCTCAACTATTTTTCCATATGTACTATAACTTCAGGTAACAGATCCAACTATGATTCCAACTATCCCCAGAGTGGCGCCTGAGAGTGACCCTTTCAGGACTTTCCATTGAGTTCAGGTAGTTTCTAGTGCTGACAGTTCTCTGCACTGATGCCTCCATCACTTTGCTTCATAGTGTTAAGAGACTCCTGTGTGCGTGAGGCCATCTGCTTCTGCTTTCCTTCTGGCAACTTGGAACAGAACATACCCCTGGCAAATGAAGCCCTGCTCTTGTCTGCAGAGGCAGAAAGGAGAAACTCCTTCCCTTCTGTATCATAGTAGTCATCAAGCAGGGATTCAGATGACTATGATGTGCCTCAGGCAGCAGCAGATACAGGTTGGTCAAGTCATAAGTAGTCAACAGGAAGTGAATGCTAGAATACAGCATCTGGCCAGTTGCCCTACAATCTTTTCTTCTTGGCTCATGTTTGAGTGCTTCTGTGATAGTCTCTGATAGTAGCATCTCAAAATCAAGAAATCTTTAACAGGTGACTAATGTATTTTATCTGCTATAACTTAGCATCACCAGGAAAGAAAATGGGCGGGCTGGCAATTGGAGCATATAGAATGAGCCTTATACCATGACCAGCCATACATACCTGGCCACTGAGAGGCTGGGCTGAGCTCACAGCAGGAGCACAGGACCTAGTGCATCTCCTTCCTGTGGGTGGGTGCCCTGTGGTAATAAGGAGTCTCCTTATTCCTGAGGAAGGGCAAGCTCTGCCAAGCATAATCTTGCCACATCAGCTGTCAATAACTGGGGAGGAGAAAGGCCTTATTCAAACATGATTTGGGGAACTCTGACATTAATACTCTATTCAAACGGCAATATCTTGAATTGAGCAAGATGGTACATGCTGTAATCCAAGAGCTTGGGAGGCAGAGGCAAGAAAATCAAGAGCTGGAATTCAGCCTGGACTATATAACTCCCCTACTCCCCATATCTAAAAAAAAAAAAAAAAAAGCTACATCTGTGGAGAAATCTGAGAAGCAACAGATGGAATGGGAAAATGGACTGTCTTAACTCCTTCATCAAGATGGGTAACAAGGGTTAGAGGTGGCTCAGAGGTACAGGTTGCCGAGCATGCACAAGGCCCTGTGTCAGTCTCTAGCACAAAACAAAAACAAACAGAAAACCCCAAACCAAAACAGAAAAATTCAACCAACTACAGCAACAACAAAAAGGGATAAAAGTGAATAAGCTACAAAAGAGACGAGGAAAATCGCTGGAAAGCTGAGCTGTAAAGAATGTTAGAGGTGAGACACTGAGAGGAAGCCAGGACTTTGGAAAGGAGAGAAGCAGTATCAAGGGCACCTGGGAGGTCATAAACCTTGACAGCAAGAAGTGTCATGGTTCAGGAAGGAACCATGGAGCTCTGTGGAGGGCACCTATTTCGCATGAAGACCTGTATTGCTCAAATGATCAAGACCCTCTTTCTTCAGTTCCAAATTCTCTCTCCTCAGTCTTCTTTTGTAGTAGTTACCTTAAAATATAAAATATTTAAATAAAATAATAAATAAATTAAATTAAATATAAAATAAACAAATAATTATTTTTAAATTTTATATGTATGAGTGCATTGTCTACGTGCATGTAAGTGCACCTGTGTCATGCAATGCCCATGGAGGTCAGAAGAAGGTGCCAGATTCCCCCTGGAACTGTAGTTATAGATAGTTGTTAGCTGCCATTCTCAGTGCTGGGAATCAAACCTGGGTCCTCTGCAAGAGCAGCCAGTGCTCTTCACCACTGAACTATCTTTCCAGCCCCTGTAGTAGTTACTTTAACATAGCTATGACCAAATATTTGGCAGAGACAACTTAGATTTATTTTGGCTCATGGTTTCAGAGGGTTCATCTACTGTTGCTTGGCCCTGTGCATTTGGGCAGAACATCATGGTGGTGGAGCATGTGGCAGAGAATGTTCTTTACCTTGAATACAGAAAGTAGAGACAAAGCAACAAGAAACAGCCAAGGGTAAGAAACTCCCATGAAACCTCTCTTAGTGACCTACTTCCTTCAGCTAAGTTCCACCTTCTTAAGTTTCCAGAACCAACCATGTGGGGACCAATCATTTAAAACATGAATTTGTGAGACATTTCATATTCAAGCTATGTATAGACTTTGCTCTGGAGAAGATGATTGGACTTTTAATAGGTCCATATACCTCTATGCACCTTGCAAACAAAGGGATTTTAATTGAAGGGCATTGTCCTACCAAGAGGGTACTACATTACATACATGTACCAACTGTTAACCTATATAGGAGAAAATAGAAAATAATGTTCACCAGATGTTTTTTTTTTGAGCACAGTGAGCTAGACAGTGTAAAACTATTTTTCAAATGACTCACATTCGAGCCAACAACCCAGTCCTAGCCAGAAACCACCAGAGTGGTATCTTGTCAGAGGGAAGTCTGTGGTGTGAGCCAGAGCTCATCACCAAAACCTCAAGATAAACCAGGTACATCCTAGTAAGAAAGGGTGGATGCCTCGTGAAAACATCAAACTTATGTGACATTTTAAGATAAAACAGAAAACTGCAAAAAATAAACACTATAGTGGGCTACAGCTGGCGACAGCCCCAGAATTCCACGTTCTGATGAAAGTCCTCCAGTGAAAACTTTGAAATGCTCTGCTACATGAAAATATAAGGAAGTCATTCCTAGGCCAGCATCCTGTGTTCTCACTTTTTATGGGAAAATCAAATGTCATGTGTCATCACAGACACTGAGGAAAAGTCACAATGTCTAAATAAATATATGAACAATAGAAATACAAAATATGTAGAGACAGCTACACACTCACTTTCTATTTAAAAACTGCAACAGCAACCACAGCTAACAAAGAGAAGCTACCCTGTGTGGGTGGTCCAGAGGAACAACATTACCAGGACTGTGGCTCCTGACAGCAAGGTCGATTTGGTGTGTGGATGCTAGCATCTCTATGCAAGCCCACATCTCAGGGCCGGATGTCTCAGGCCTTTTTTCTTTCTTCCTGGATCCATTGGTAACGCAGTGGTCTGGGCCTGCTTTGCTCCTGTGTGGAGGACTTTGCAAGGGATCTCAGCCTGGTGTGGTTCCTTCTGAGTCACTGGCCATACATAGCACATATTGCTGAGAAACCTGGGGGTGCCTTGTTGCCTCCTAAATCCCTTTAACAATCCCATAGGGCAACTGCCATTTCTGGTCTTATATTACTTTAAAAAGGATTTGTTAATAAAATTTTTAAAATTTAATTGTACAAGTGTTTGTCTGCATATATGTATGTACAGCATGTGCATACCTGGTGCCCACAGAGGCCAGAAGGGGGCATCAGATCCTCTGGAACTGGAATTATCGGTGAACTGCCACGGAGGGCTGGGAACCAAACCAGGGTCCTCTGCAAGAGCAACAAGTGTTCTTAACAGTGGAGCCAGGTTGCCTTTACCCCCAATTTTCCATCAGCTGAACATTTTTTGTTTTTAAACCAGTTCCCTGCTTGTTCTTAGATCTCTGTACCCTGAGCTGCCTCCCTGGGCCTTCCTAGTAGAATCCAGAGCTTGTCCTTCAAGGCCTTGGTGTAGGTCCTCGCTGCATAGCCTTAATCATTTTCCTGCTCCTATGGTTCTGACATTCTCTGTAGCCCTGTGGCAGTTCCCATGTTGAGCTTTAGACTTCTCATTTGCTCCGCTATGAAAGGTTTCATTGAGGATCAACCTAGGTCTTACTTACCTTGGTACATCCCATGCTTCTCTGGTGCATCTGCCAGTCATTTTAGATCTTATTTGCTGGCCTTGGGCAACTAATTGCATTTCCCTAAGCTTTATCTATAAAATGTGCCTAATAATAGTGTGTCCTTCATCAGGGTCATTATCAAATGCAAATAGTGCCGGGTGCACAACTTGGCACACAGTGAATGTTGGCTGAAGCTACTATTATTACACAGAAATTGCATCTTATTAAAAACTTTTAACTGTCAGTTTTCAGCTTTTGGAACATCTCCCAACTTCCTTGTCTGGTGAAGGAAACAGAATTTATTGTATTTTGGTGTTCTTAGCGCTCCTTGTGCACCAAAATCGTTTGGGAGTCTCTAAAAATTATCAATGCCCAAGCCCCACCCTCCAAGAATCTTCCTTTAATGGGAGGAATTCACTGATCATTTGAGCTCCCTGTGTCTCTCAAGTACAGGCACCGTAGAGAGCCCTTGTAAATCATTAGCGAGTTTATATTTCTACCACAATTCTGTTTGGCCCTTTATTTCCAGAGCAAAGAGCTATAATTTTGAAGGACCCAATTTCCAGGTTATCCTACCATTAATACCCAGAGATGGGCATTTCTCTTTTTTCCCTAAACCCACCATTGCTTATCCCTTCCAAGCTCCCCAACATGACTCAGCATTTTAAATGCTTCTTGGTTTCCCTTTTTAGTCTCATAATAGTAAAATGTTTGTTCAGGATAGCTTAGCACATAGAATGCTAAATAATAAAAATTCAAAGTAGTGGTGAGAATTTGGGGTTGACGAACATATAATAGTTCTCTAACTTCTCATTTTCCTTCTAGCCAATGATGAAGTGAGCTTGGTACCATGTTGGGGGGTACCTAGGAGAGGTCACACATTGGGGGTGGTCTGTCTGCCACAGTCTGCCTCAGCAGATGCAGAGGCAACTGGCTGTTATCCTGATAAATGTAGAGATTGCTGATGGGGAGACACAGATCCCCATCTCTAGCCCTGTAGCCCTTTAAAATCTTTTGTTCATAATTATATGTATGAAGCTGCCAGTTCTTACTGGGCATAGAATTTCAATGGGAATTTGGCCAAAGTCAAAACTGGAGAATCTGGCCCCATTGTGGCCGCCTTGGAGTGCTGAGTCAGGGCTATTCTGCTGACTCAGTTATCTCTCTGTACTGGAGGACTTATGTAACTTTGGAAGAACTGAACCTAGGGGTTGAATGCCAAGGGGGGAAAGCACATTTAGATTTGAGACAGAGCAGATAGTACTCATGGCAAAGGAAATATTATCTCCGAGGGAGGAAGAGAAGCAGGGAGGCAGGGTGTTTGGGAGACAGGAATATTGCGCAAATGGAGGTCCCATTATAAGAAAACCCGCAGTGAAACTACTTCTCTCCGGAACTTGCCCTTCTCCCTGTTCCCCTTAGATACCTTCCGCTTGTGTTCCCTTAGATTCTTCTAGCTCAGGGATGTCTTCTCATGGTTGCTGTTTCTAATAGGCCAGGGAATGTGACTTAAAAATCCACATGAAGGACCCATGAAATGTCAAGGTGATTCTGGGAACTGGCTCCATTTACTCCAGACCCCGAGCTCTGGCTCAGGTAGGGACACAGTACCTCCATTACCTCACACACCCTAGAGGACTCAATTCCCAATGAGACTTGGCATTTTTCCCACAAGCTCCAAATGTCCTCCACTTAGACCAGATACAGTAAACCTTCAAAGTTTAGTAGGGCCTGACCTTGAGCATAATTGCACCGGTCAGGAAACTAATGCTTTTAGAAAAGCTAGGTAAGTTACCTTGGTCACACATAGCCTGCACCTGAGATGGAGCCAGCATTGGTGTCTTCCGACAACTTCATGTTTGCTGGCTTCCATCTCCAGGCTAGAGAATACCAGGCTGGCTCTTGGGCCACCCAAGGCTGGAGAAGGAGATGCTTCCTTGGTCACATATCCTCTGGCTGTATGTCAATTGGGGGAATGAGTGCTTTTGAAATTTTTGTCAAGGCACCATTTACACAAACAAAACATAAGTGCCAGCCAGGGAGGACATTCTTAATGTATGAAGTCACAAGCTTCTAGGGCATTTTACCTGCAGAACAGGGTTGGTGTGTTGACTGCCACAAAGAAAGCTCCCCGAAGGCCTCTAGATACAACAGCGAGAATGTGAAAAATCTACCAAACGTCCTGCAGCTTCACTCTGCACTTCAGACTCAAATATTTGTTTTGCATCAGGAAAGGGCTCAGGGCACTGGTACCATCTCACTAAGTGCATGATTATGAGGCCACGTGGCCAGCTAAGTGCCCAGGGTGAGTCAGGATTTCTCCTATGCTAGCTCCTCCTCTAATCAACACCTGTTAACAACAGCACCTGAGTCAGAACCAGCCTGGAGTCTTTTCCGGGTCTAGGAGTCCAACCCTTCTATTGCTATCTCTAGAGCCAAATACTGTGGGTTGGTCACTCCCTGCTCAGGACCCTGCCCTGTTCTTCTTAGACTGTTCACCCTACTGGGACTCAAAGCTTTCTGTTCCCTTTCCATGTGAGGTACTATCTGTTAACAAAGTTCAGTGCCTAGTGACATCAGGTCTTTTCTCCTTCTCCTTCCTCTGGGAACAAAAGGATGTCATAGTGGGAGTGTCTGGGGATGGATTAGGCCATTCTTCCTCACGTGCTGGGTGGGTGTCACTGGCACAGGTAGAATTCCTGGCCTCAGGCAGGTGACGTTCCCCTGAGTTCCATGCCATTCCTTCTGCACATCAGACTTGGAGCCACACACTGGCTGCTGGCTGAGGTGGGGTGGACTTGCCAGGTTCCTCATCAAATGGAATGCAAACAAAGTGAGGGGCAGGAGCCTGCTTACTTCAGGAGTCCTCAGTCATCCCAGTGCTGTTTCCAGAGCTCACCTCAAGCCTCCAGAGGGTAGTTGGCACCCTAGCAGGGCCTGTGGTGTCTACTCCTCTGGGAAAGGCCTTCCAGCTAGCAGCAAGGCTGGAAGCAGCTGGACTGCTGGTTGGAATTGGGCTCAGCCTACAACTACAGCCATGCAGAAAGGAGAGACAGCCTCCCATGCCACAACTACAAAGGAAAAAAGAAATAAAAAAAAGCTGTACCATTCTGTTGAAAACCAAGGACCTTCAAATCCATCAAACCAGAAGTTACTAGTAGTAAATCCTTTGCTGAGATGGATGAAAACCAAGGATTATGCAGGAGCCTGGAAAAACATGTCTACCATACAATTTTGTCCTGGGCTTACCTCCTTCAGTTCAAACCAAACCAAACCAAACCCCACTGAAGCAGGGAGATCCCCCACTTCTCAGGAGTCTGTCATCTTTTTTAGCTGAATCATAAAAGTAAGTGTCCAAGTTGTCTATTAACCCAGATTTCCAGTGGTGAATTCCTAATATTGACCAAATACTGATGTACTTTATAGAGTTATCTAATCTGTGAGCTGGCACTGGCCCAGAGCTCAAGTCCAACACCTTTGCTGTACAGATAAGGAAGACAGGGCTCACGGGGATTGACACTGGTTTCACAGCCCTGTCTGTGCCTTTCTGGTTACTAACAGCACTGTGCTGCCCCATTTTGGTCTGGTGCAAGCTCAGTCTTCTGGTCCAGGAAACATTAAAGCCCTCCCCCTCCAGGCTTCAGTGTAATGGACATCCTGCTGGACTAATTAGGACCCACCTCTCTGGGGTTCCCGACTTGCTGGCATTAATTAAACATGCAGAAGCATTTCCTTCCCCTAACGAAGAGAATAATACAGATGAGTCACGCTGAAGACTGGAACATGATATTTCATAAAGGTTACCTTCCCCACCCTTGAGGAGTGACGATCTGGGGGCTGAGTTTAGTCTAGACCTCTTTCCTTCCCTGGGATTCTCAGTTAGACAGGGACATTGCTTGCTCTTTGTTTCACTTCTTTGTACTTTGTGTGGATTCTGTTTTAGGAAATGTGGATTTCTGGGGCTGATGGCTTAGAAGGCAAAAGGGAAAGAACATACACAGATACACATATATACACTCCTATCACACTCAAATATTTACACATATGGCACACACATTCACACAAATGAAGATATAAAGATGAAAATATATGCAAACATGCCACAGAAATATAAACACTCAAACACATGCTCCACAAATAGTTCCACACGTGTGCACATAGTCACACACATGCCATACAACTCATACACAGATGCACACATAAAGACACATGTATACAAACACATATGCCACACATAAACATTCTTTCTGTTTCTATCTCCCTGTGTTTCTCTCTCTCTCTCTCTCTCTCTCTCTCTCTCACACACACACACACACACACACACATGTGCGTGCACGCGCCTGCAGTTGCCATAGACCCCAGTGTTTGTTCCCACTGATAGACTCAGCAGAAAATTTGGCTGAGTTGCAAGATTCTGTTTGGAATGTGGGTGTTGTAATGAGCAAATACATATCTCAGGTTCAGGAAAACACCGTGACAGGAAGCCAAGGGAGGGAGAGAAAAATATCCCCTATACTCACAAGAATAACTTCTAAAGTTAGAGCAGAATTTCACCTACTAACCTTCATAATGATGCTTCATTCCTGTTTCTCAGCCCACAGAGCCTCAGATGAACCCAGCGGGTGCCAACCTGTTAGGCACACCCTCAGCTGGAAACTATGATGGAATTTTTTGTTGACACTATATATTCTAAAAGCACCATGGTTAGCCACCATTGGTGGGTGGACACAAATCTGCAACCTGAGGGAGATTCTAATATCAGAATGGATAGAAGAGCTACACATTAGGATGGCTTATACCTTCTCTGAATAGTTATCCTTCCTTCAAATGACATATAAGCAGTAGATAGCAGCTTTGGACGGTGGGACTAATTCAGGAATAAATGGGAATCCTCAGGTTTGAAAGAAGGAAGAGTTAAAGTTAAACCTTCTTTCAACAGTTTCAACATTTTTCTCAGATTTTAGAACAGCTTAAATCCAAAAAGTGTAACCAAGAATATCTTTACTGTGAGAAATGGTCCATGAAATTAATGCTATTGTGACCCATTTAAGTAGAGTGATACTGCACACACACAAGCGGCAGACGCACAGATGGGGTGAGATTTGATTTTTCTGACTCAAGGAAACAAACTTCAAAGGAAAACAATGTAATTTTATTGCAAAATTGATTGAGTAACTCAGGGAAGCAATGAAGGATTGAGGCAAAAATGATGACTTAGGAAAACAAAGATCTCTGACTGCCAGTGCAGATCTCACAAATCTTTCAATTTTGTCAGTTTACCAAAAACTGGGGAAAAAAGTTTACATTTAGTGTGTGTGTGTGTGTGTGTGTGTGTGTGTGTGTGTGTGGTGTCTGATGTGTGTGTGGTGGTCAGAGGACAACTTGCAGTAGTCAGTTCTCTCTACTCTATGGAATCCAGGAATTGAGCTCAGGTCATCAGACTTGGCAGCAAGCTCCTTTACCTGCTGAGCTATCTCATTGCCCTCCCCCAAACTTTTGACAACATTAAGCCCTTTAAACTCTCCTTTGAGATGCAGTTGTGACTTTACAGGGAAGAGAGACTGGGCTATCTCAACATCCAGTCAATCACGGGCTGTTTGGCCACCTGGAAGCACAGGCACGGCTGAATGGGACTTTGAACTTCCAGCCCTAGGCAGGTATGGATTTGTTCTAACCCTTTGTATTAGCCAGCTCTCTGTTACTTTAACAAAATATCTAAGGAGCCAACTTGTTAAGAGCAAGTATTTATTTTTGCTCAGTGTTTTGGAGGATTAGATTCATGTTGGATTGCTTTTATTGCTTTGGGCCTGTGGAGCTGTAGTGCATTATGGTAGGAGTGTGTGGTGGGGAAGTCATTCCCCTCATATGTAGATAAGGAAAGAGAAAGAAGAAACCCGAGAAGTTTCCTGTCCCTTCTCCCCCTACCCACCCTTCAAGGACATATGGTACCAACAGACTTCCTCCCACTAAGTCCTACCTCCTAAAGATTCCTGTACCTCCAAATAGTGAAACTGACTAGGGACCAAGTCTTTAACATATAGACTTTTGAGGAATATTTCAGACCAAATTACAGTAAGTTTAACTGCTCCAAACAGTGGGGACTCCTCCCTGGGGGTCACAGACATTATAGAAATCCTGTCCTCAAGTCCTACTAGGTTAGACTACTCTTTAGGCAATAACTGATCCCATTTAGCATAATCCCCATAAAATGAAACCATTTTTCTATTAAACTATTAAATTAATGTCTTCCAAATGCTTCAAAGTCATTGTAGGTTGATGAATGTGGAGGCATGGAAGGAAGCAGGGCATACCATTTCAACAAATTTTAAGGACTTTTTCAAGAAGAAAGAGTCTTATCTACCTCTTTGTGAGTTGGAGTGGTTTTGAGGATTATTATCTCACAATGAAAAACATTAAGAAATTTCTTTAAACCCCCATTTCACAGGTGTTAATAAGATACAACCAGGGGACCACATGAGAACCAGTAAAGGATAGACTCCAAAATAAATGGGTGTTGGGGCATAAGAAGGAAATCAGAATGAAGTTTCTAGGAACTGGATTTTCCCATTGGGTTTCTTCATGTTTTCAACTCAAATCTGTTAACAAAGGGCTCTACAAATGAATTTCCTTCATGAAGACACTGACAGGAAGTAGTCAATTTCCCCTTCTCCTCTTCCCCCTCCTCCTCTTTCTTCTCATCTAGTCAAATTAATCACCACAGCTGGCGAGCACAGCAGTGGCTAGAATAGAGAAATGGTCAAAACTTTAAGAGATGTGAAACAGAAAATCTGGGAATATGGTGTGTTCCAACCCTCAACCTATATTTCTAAAAACAAAGTGACCTTTTCTGTCACTGAGTACAATAATGCAGGAGATTTGCCAACCATAGCAGAAGGCTTGTTTCTTTAATGCCTGTTTTCATTTTCGGAGTATGAGAATCTCCAGTTATTTTTTATTTTTTTTTATTTCTAACTTCTCTTTTATTTTTTGTCTCCAGAAGCTCAGTTAGGTGATTTACATTTTCTGTAGGGCACAGGTGAAGGTACACTGGGGCTGTAGAAGAGTAATAGAAAAATGATGGAAAACCTCTTGGTGCCTAGGAATGGGAAATGAATAGGAGTGGCTTGGGTGCCCAGGACCATGTGTGGGGTCAAGACCATAGCCGGCCATCAAGGGAGGTGGAAAGTCCATTCTTGAGAATCAGTCCTCCCAAGACTGGAAACTGCAAATGACAGAAACCACCCAGCATAATTCCAATAAAGAGGCAAAGCCACTGCCATGCACACCCTGGGACCTTGAGGGAGGGGAGAAACCCCGTTTTTTTGTATTTTAAAAATATTTTGTTATTTTATTTTATGTGTGTGAGTGAATTGCCTAAATGTATGTAAGTGCACCCATGTTGTGCAACGGCTCTGGAGGTCAGAAGGTGGCATTGGATCCCCTGGAACAGGAGTTACGGATGTTTGTTACCATGTAGGTACTAGGAATTGAGCGTAGGTCCTCTGCAAAAGCAGCCCATATCTTAACTGCTGAGCCGTCTCTCCAGCCCCAAACCCCCAGTTTTTAACTGTCCGCTTAGATGTACAGTATATCAACTACATTTCCTAGCCTCCCTTGAAGATTGGTGTGACCTCGTGACTTAGTTTTGATCCATAGGATGTAAGTGGAACTGGTGTACACAACCTCTAGGGTCCTCAAATAGAAGGAAAGATGCTTTTCTTTGTCTCCTTTTTTCCAATGGTTAGAAATCAGATGCGATGGTTTGTGTATAAAGTATCCCCCAAAGGCTCCTGTGTTGAAGGCTTGGTCCCTGGCTGGTGACCCAATCATGGAGAGGTAATTGGATCATAGAAATCCAATCTAATCAATGGATCAATCCACTGATGAAGTAATAAATGAATGGATTATTGGGAAGTAGTAGAAACTGTGGACGGTGATGCCAGATCAAAACAAGTGGCTTGCCCTATCCTCGTCATCTTTCTGATTCTCTGCTTGCTGGCTTCCTCGAGGTGAGTATCTCTGCTTTATCAAACCCCCTCCACCATGATACTCTGCCTTACCTCAAGCCCAAAGTAGTGGAGCTAGTCAACTATGGACTACAATCTCTGAAACCATAAGGGAAATAAAACTTTCCTCTTTTAAACTCTTTTTTTTTCTGGGGTATTTTTCATAGTAATGAAAAACTGACTAACATACTGTTGATATCTCAATTACCATTTTGGACCATGAAATGACCTTGGGAATGGGAGTTGCATGTGGCAAATCAAAAATCACAAGGCATATAGGTTCTCGTTATCACAGAGCCAGCAAACCATCCTTGAGTTACTTACTCGTGGACATTTTCACAGTGAAGAAAGCTTTTTGCTTTGCTTAAAGCCATTGCTATTTTGAGTTTTCTCTTCCTTTGGCTGAATGTAATTCTAAAGGATATGACGTGAAAAGCAGGGAGAACGCAAGTGCAGAAGACACACCTTTGTAAACGGCCATCTCTGCCTATGTTTCCTCAGCCCTGCCTTCTAAGCACTGCGTTTGGACCACCTTATGGTACAGATGATAACTGCAGCTGATTGAGCCTCTGCTCTGAATCAGGCACAATTAGGCACTTCACATTCAATATCTCATGGAACACTTGAAATGCTTCTGTGAAGTGGGCAGTATTAATATCATAATGGTCATTTTCCATAGTCAATTGTCCAGCCCTCAGTCTTTCTGCTCTCTTTTCCATTCTCTACCCAGTATGGCCTGATTGATTCTCCCATATAAATCACCTCATAGAAGTCCTCTACTTAGAATCTTCCCATGGTATTTTAGTTATATGACATTAATCACCCCAATAGTGAGAAAAAAAACTAATAATTTCTGACTGTATTGATGAAGAATTTGGGAAGGATGTGGGCCAGCAGTTCTAACTTGGAGGCTGTTCAGGCATTGCAAATATAGATGTTGGCTGTTAGCAAGGACCAGTCATCATTCAATGACTTGAGGGGCTGTATATCCACAGGCCTGGGAGACTGATGCTAGCCAGAGGGCCAGCAGGGCCACTGAATAGGTCATGGAATCCAAATCCTCCAGAGGGAGATTTCCACAGCACCAAGATAGAGCTAGAGTTGCCTTTTATATTCTCATCTTGGAAGTCATATTCCTTTCCTTCTAGATTATTCCAGTGGTAGAAGAAATTGCTAATATCTCCTCTGGTTTAAGGGGGAGAGGACATGGAAATCATGAGTCCATGGAATGGTGTCAGATTTCAGTTGTGGGACACTATTGGGAAACACAGTTTGTGTGTTTACCCAGTGCACTGTGCTACCCCACATGGAACACTCCATACTCCAAGTTCATTCTGCAGAGCGTTGCTTTCTGTCATACCAGCCTCTGCTAAGACACGCAAATAGCTACTAATACATAGCCTCTGCTACTGGCAAGTGTTACTCATCATTAATAAACAGAATGAAAAGAAAGAAATTGGCCTTGAGCTTCTAATATGTGGGGCAGTTTGATCTTGTCCAACTTCTGTCTAAGGAATCCTTTGGACCACCTTCATCCCATAACCCATCTCTCATTCCAGGATGGAGAATCTAGCCACCTCTGTGAAATGCAGCCTCTGATTGGCTACTCAGTGTCATATAGAGATGGAGTCAGGATTAACCCTTTATACAACATTCCACAGCTCTTCCTCTGGCATTCCCCCCCTCCCCACCCGATTCCATTCAGCCAAGTGTAGATAGGATGAAAACTTCTCTCTGGAGACCAAAGCACCCTAGGGAGAGAGTGTTTCTATTAAGGTAGCCATGTTGGTTTTAAACTACTTCATAAGTGTGCCTCGGTACGGGATTATTTGTGTGACTTAAATAACACTTTGGTGTCAGGGAGGGGAGGAGGATCCCTCTAGGGAGCTACAGTTCTGCAGATGAATGAGTCAAGGTCTGGTGAAAACCTTCCCAGAACAGCTCATGGTTCAAGTCAGTCACAGATTCATCCGGGGACCTTGGCTACATCCCACCTTCTTGGGCTCAGTCTCTCTGTAAGCTTGGGACCCTACATCTTGGCACCGTCCTTCTTCCCCGAGTGTGTTATGCTAGTAACATCTGCAGAGTGTACCACCTTCCTCTAATCAAAGGTGTTCCCTGAGTTCAGAGTATCACTGTTACTCTATTTCACAATGTAGTTAAAGATAGGAGTACTGCAGAATGTCTCCTTGGCATTTTCCCTGGAAGAACAGGTGGCCTAGTGGCCCCAGAGGATGCAGAAGGAGGAGCCTGTGTGTGGCAGCAGCCAGAGTTCTGCTGTGCGGTCACCTTGCTCAGGATAGCAGCCCAGCTAGGAACGAAGACTACAGCCCACAAGCTACTGAGCAAGTGGCACCCATCCGGCAGAGCAGCTGTGCTCAGAGGGGCACCTCAAGATCCGAGAGCAGGAATCTCCTTTGGTGTTTGTTCACTAACCCTAGATAGCAGATGGAGTCGGAGTGTACCCATTGTGTGAGGTTGTTCATTACTTCCCAGAATGCATGTGAGAACTTTCTCCTCACCCTGTGCTCTGTTGGCCCCTAATCTACTTTTCCTGAGTAAGTATCATGTCCTTCAACTTAGGTGAGTGTGTATAACCCAGAGCCCAAGCTCTGCTGTTGCAGCAGTCTGTAAAGATGTCTGCAGGTATCAGCTCTAAGTGTTTAAAGTCACCTTACTGTGCTCAGAAAGGAGTCTGTCTCTGCAGCGTTTCTACAACTCGTCAAAAAAGCTCTAATTTGAGCACTTGGACTAGACCTATGGCCATAGGGGTTGGGGGTACAGGTAATGATGATACAAACCTAGCACTGGGGAGGGCCTCCTACTAGAGATCAGTCTCTAAGTGGATGTGGGGTGGGGCAGATGTAGGGTGCACCCTGGCCAGTGTGGCTAACAGTGTTTGCTAAGTTAAGATCCAAGTGTGTGTGGTGGGTAGGGCAGGCTTGGAGATCCTCCCTGGCCCTAATACATGTTCCCTAGAAAGCCTAATTTAAGGTGGATCTGTGAGTGGCCCTCTCTCATGGTGCACTTGTAATTTTACTACCGTCATTCTGGGTCATGAGGCAACTTCTGGCTCTGGCTAATTCCTATAAGCCTGGATGAGTGGGTAGGCTCAGAAGGAGGACCTTGGAGGATGGACCTCTGATCCTTATCCCATACGTTGTCCAATTCCTGGTGCAGTTATGGCCTCCAAAGTGGAAGAATCGAGCATCAACCAGCAATAGTGACAGAGCTTAACTCAGGGAAGTGGAGTCTTCTACACAGGGCAGAGGGGCTCGATGGAAACTTCTGTCCTGCTCAACCTCTCACCAGCCATCCTCCTAGGACATCAGCATGATGAGGACAAAGATGCCTCTGGTTGCTCCCTTCTCTGTCCTCAGTTGCATTTGTGACAGTGCTGGAAGTTCCATACACCTGGCTGACGTTATTCTAGTGGCTTCTCTTGCTCCTCCTCATGGCTTCTTGGGGACGATTCTTCTCAGAATCTGCCCTGCTCACTGAGACCCTGCTTCTCAACAGTTGTGCTGCCTTTCTTCCTGTTTCTATTTTATTTTTTTGTCAAAATGTCCCAATAAAAGACATGCAATTTTTTCTCCTTTTTCTTCATTTCTCACCATTTAAAGCTTGTATTGAGAAAATTTCTGAACACACAAGTAACTAGAAAGAGTATGAAAATGTCTCCCTACCCCCTTAACTGTTAGTTGCTTTTCTCCTGCTGTGGTAGAACACCTGAGAGTAATAACTTGAGGGAGGAGAGTTTTGTTTTGGTTCACAGGAGGATACAGTCGATCATGGTGGAAGAAACATGGTGGATGGAGCTGCTTGATCCATGGTGGTGGGAGCTTCTGAGTATTGAACAGGAAACAAAGAGTTTAAAGGAAGAAATAAGACTCTACTACAATCTTCAAAGGTCTGTCCCCAGTGGCACCTGCACCAGCTACGCACTCCCCGCACCCAACTCCAAAACAGTGCCACCCGCTTGGAATCATGAGTTCAAACAGAAGACTTGTGGAGGCATTTCACATTCAAACCCCTAAAAACTCATCACCCAGTTTGAGCCATACCAATCTTTTGCCAATGTTGCTTCATATCCTCTGGCTTCCCCTTCTCTGCAGCATTTTAATCTTTTCACTTTCACATTGGAATTAAAAGCCGCTGTACCCTCACCACCACCATCAGTTTGTCACCTAAAAGGGCAAGGGTCTGCTCTGGCTTTGTGTCCTATGTCGCCATCCTGCTTTTGGGTTGAGAGCTGTTTGAATTATCAATTCAAACTTAATAAGGGTCTCAACTCAGGAGTAACCATTTTGTTAAGTGCTGTTAGTTAGAATCAAAATTGGCTCACTTAAGGTGAGCTGTAGAATCTAATTTTTCCTCTTCTCCTTTTTCCCTTTGAGTAAAAAATCAGATTTTTTTTCCCTCTAACCATATCCTGAGACATTGAACCAGTAACTTTTTATTTTCTGACCACATGCCACCAGCCCCAGAGACATTCTGAAAATGGAGAGCAGTAATGAACTAAGCCAGGTCCAGATTGCCCTACAAGATCATCCAGCATCACCAGACCAGGGAACTCTGCCTCCTTCCTAGCTCAAGGGACAGAGAATGTGGAGGATGTTATCTGGAAATGGAGAACATTAGTAAGAGCTTCTAGAATGCAGTCCCTCCTCATCCCTAATCCACAACGGATCTGTCCCAAGGCCCTGGTGAATACATGAAAACATGAACAGTACTGACCCTGTGTATGCCATGGTTTGTCCCATACGTAGATATCTATGACAAAATTTAACTCATAAGTAAGACCCAGTAAAAGATCAATAGCAAGTTATAATAAAATGCGTTGTGAAAATACTCTGTAATTGGTTATGTGAATGGGGCCCCTCTCAGAGTCTTGTTATACTGACTTAGTTGCCCACAGGTTATTGAAATTTTGGGAAGAGAAATTGCATTTTTGGAGGAGAGACTACTGTATAGATGACACTGAAAATGATTTCTTATATCAGACATTTACTGTTTACAAAGTATGTGTGCGATTTTTTTTTCCTTTGCGCGCGCGCGCGCGCACGCGTGTGTGTGTGTGTGTGTGTGTGTGTGTGTGTGTGTGTGTGTGTGTGTGTGTGTGTGTGTGTAGGTACCGGTGTGTGCATAAGCCAGCAGCATTGGATCCCCCAGGATTGGAGCTACAGGCAGTTGTGGTTACTGGGATTTGAACTCAGGTCCTCTGGAAGAACAGTACATGCTCTTAATTGCAGAGACATCTCTTCAGCACCCCATCCCCTTATTTCCAGTGCTGCACAGAGTCAGTCCTGGCTGCTTTGGTTCAAATGTCCTGTCCTTAGGGAGAGAAGACACTGCAGTTTACTGAGTACAGAAGCTCACTGTTTCATCCACAGAGCACTTAACCCAATGGCACCCCACAGAGCTGCGACTTTCTCTCAGTAGGACAAGCAGAGCTGCCTCTGGGTTGTATCTCTTTCCTTCCAGCACCAGAGCCTTAATGACTCAGCTGAACCTGAACATAACCAGGAAGCAGCACCTGGTCTCATCCTGGCCAGGCCCCGGGGCCCCTTCCTACTCCTGCCCCTGCTCCTCAAATGTCAGTTACCATAATTGCCAGGCAAAGGTGAGGAGTGAGCCTTCCACAATCATACAGCTAGTAAGCGCTGGCAATGCCCTTTGACTCAAGAACCCATAAGCATTTAAAAGGAAACCTGAAGTTATGTGAAATTATACATGACATATAAAAAAAAACCTTAAGGTTCTCAACTCGAGCCACCATCTTGCTGCTTCTGTTTTCCCTTTTCATTTTCTTTTTTCCCTTTTAATTGTAAGGTTACTCATGAAGTGATTATGTCAAGAGCAAATCTGATGGATGCTCAGACTGGGTGAAAAATCAATGGAGGCATTTTAGGTCTGCTTCTCATTGTCCTGTTGACTGCAGGGAGGCAAGTACCCTGGGGTTTCAGGGAGGCAGGTACCCTGGGGTTTCAGGAAGGATCTTGCCCTAGTCCTGGAAATAGAAGAACAAAATTCCCAGCAGCATCATGATTTCCCAGTTGTCATGAAAATAAGATATGCAAAACCTCTTACAAGAAAGGACCCACCTGCTGTGATTTGGATAATTGTGCTCCATAGTCCCATGTGACAATAGTTTGTCCCCAGCCCATATTGTGAAGTGGTGGAACCTTTAGGAGGCAGGGCCTCATGCAAGCAAGTTAGGTCATTGAACATGTGCCTTGTGATCCCATAGCCCTTGACAGGGATTGCAAGATCTTTACTTCCAATAGCTATGAGGTGAGCCTCTTGCCCTGCCATGTGCTCCACCATGATGTACTGTCTTGCCACAGGCCCCAAAGCAACTAGGCCAATGGATAATGGATTGAAATCACAAACCAAATAAACCTTTACTCTTTTTAAATTGATTATCTCAAATATTTGTAACAGAAAGCTAACTAACACACCATCTTTAAGGGTCTGAGGATAACACAGGATTGGAAGGGAGATAGAGATATGAGTATGAATTGGGAGCTGGGAGTATAGCTCAGTGGTAGAATATGTACCTAGGATAAGCATAGACCTGACTTTGATTCCCAGCACCAAAAATAGAAAATAAAAAAGCCACAAACTCTGCTGGCTGAAAGAGGCTAGATGTCTGTCCTCAAGATATCTGGGAATATGTTTTGGCATGGGAGAAATTAATTAGCAACTAAGCTGTAGAGGAGTATGTGATACAGACCATAATGGCGTGGAGTTGAAAAGATATCAGGCAAACCAGCAAGAGATGAAAGTGATGGCTTTGGGAGAAGTGGGTTATCACTAGGCAAGACTTAACCCAAACCCACAGGGTTGTTTTTTCTGTTCTCCTTCTATGAGGCCCTGGGTGGGGACCACATCCAGTTTCCTGGTGTACCTAGCCACTAGCTATAGCAACCACCACTTAGCTTATGCTCAATTATACTTTTGTTGGAAAAAAAATCAGTGAATACATGAATGAGCATAGAGACTACATTTTTCCATTAAGTCAGTCAGCCATCTCCCATCTGGTTCCCTCATTTGTCTTGCCAACATTCCCTCTTCCTTTAGAGCACTGAACTGTCTCCCAGCATGACAGTCACCATGGGATCCATCCAGGCTGCATCCACTGGGTTATTCAGTGTCATGAGCTGCTGAGTGGAGAAACAGCTTCCACAGGGTGGTTATCTTCTCTAACAAGTATTACATAACACCTTCACCGCATCCTCTTAGGTCCTTTGGTCTCTATCCTGGATCCTATGCCCTGCTTTTTGATGGGAGGGTGGGGCAGGTTGGGTAATAGCACTACGCAGAGGTGGTCCTGCTAAAAAGATGGACACAGGCTCATCTCTAGTTCTGTTACTACTTGAGATAAGCTATCTAAATTCTCCTGCCTCAGTCCTTCTTCCATAAGACAGGGGTGACTGAACCTCATTAATAGAAACAGTTGGAAAACATGTCAGTGTGTCATCACTGTGAGGAAAAACCTGTGAGAACCAATTGATAAGGAGGAAAGATTGATCAGAGGTTTCAGTCATTGGTTGCTTGTTTCTGCTGATCTGGGCCTTTGGTAGCACAGACCATCACAGGGAGCCTATGGTGAAGAATGCCTGTTCAACCCCTTGGCATGGTGAAGTGAAGAAAGAGGCAGGGAAGAACCAATGCCCACCATGCGTCACTTCCTCCCACTAGGCCCCACCTCCTACAGGTTCTAATACCCCTCAGTAATCCTAGGCATGGGCTTCAGACATTTCACATCTCAACTATAGCAGAAAACCTCTTGGGAAAGTTTAGTGTAGCAATGGACTGTGCTCTCAGGTAAATGAAATGCTCATAGGGACAGTCAGTTTTTAGCTTTTCCTCTAATTCTTTACTCACAGTGCCCCTCCTTTGTTTAACAGAAGAATATAAAAGCTGAAACCCTTGTGCTATTTCCTACACCAGGGCTTTAAAAAGGAGAAAAACACCATCAGATTTTCTGATTTCCTCAGCAACTGTACTTTACACCAGAGAAAATTCTCAATGTTAAATTCACATGTAAATGAATTTTTTTAACCTAGGGGCTGTTTACATGTTCAAAATAAAGCTTCCTATTTCTGTCTTCCTGTCACTCCATTTCTCTTGAGTTTGGTTACCAAACTCTGGGCGGCCCCTCCTCCCAGGAAGCTATTCCAAATCAGTGTGAAGCCCTTAATTTAATTAACACCATCACTGTTTCTCAACAAGCTTAAGTAAAATAAACCAAATTTGTACCAGGAAAGAAGGAAATAACTTCACACAACTGAAAAAAAGAGCAGGATTTACAAAAGCAACAATTTAACAGGGATTATGGAAATCCGAATCAAGAAGCTAGGAGGTCACTAGTCCTTGAAGCCTTCTAAATCAGCAGACAAATCCTGACAGCCGTAATATAGTGGAGCCCAAGAGCTGAGCTAGACCTTAATGAGTGGAAAGAATCTGAAAAGAGGGAATTACCTCCTAATCGGAAATGAGGGTGACACAGGTAACTGACATGTCAGTTTTTCCTAGGGCTGGTCTTGCAGATGCTTCCAAGATTTTCAGTTAGTGTATTTTAAAAAATATTTTATTTATTATTTTTATTTTATTGTATGGGTGTATTGTGTGCATATATATAAGTACACCCATGTTGTACAATGCCCGCAGAGGTCAGAAGAGGGTGTTGGATCCCTGGAACTGGAGTTATGGATGCTTGTTACCTGCCATGTGGGTGCTGGGAATTGAACCTAGTTCCTCTGCAAGAGCAGCCAGTGCTCTTAACTGCTGAACTATCTCTCCAGTCCCAGTGAATATATTGTTTAAATCGAGATCAGAATATACTCAGAACCTTATTTTCTAGAATTAGACTTTTGGGGAGGCAGAAGGGGGAAGGAACCAGGACTTATGGGAGAGTTACCATAAAATAGAAACCAAGAAGAATAAAGCAAAGGGACCCCACCAGTAACTGGGAAGTCAATGCAAAGTGGCAGACTAGGACAAACAGGGACTGATGCCTGTGAAGGTTGTCCAGAGATTAGAAGGTAAGAATCAGGAAAAGGGGATAGACTTCATTACAAATCCCGGGCTGGAAAGTATACCATTGAAGTATATTGCACTGGATAGGGGAGGGAGGATACAGGAATATTCTAGAATGACCTGAATATTCTAGACATACTAGGAAATCTTTAAATTTGCATTTGAGAAGAGGGAAGTTATGTTTCCATCTCTTAGAGAAACCATATGTCAGGATATGGAAACACTTGAAAGAATCCAAAGAAGACTGGCAGGAAGGAAAACACAGAATTCATTATAGAAAAGAGGTGCTGTGAGGAAAGTTTGAAGGGTCAAGACAACGGACCTTAACAGGAAAACTTGGGGGAGGGGGAGTTGTTTTTGTTTTCAAATACATGACAGGATTGGATGGAAGATGTTGGTCGTATGTTCTCTGAGCACATGGAGGCCAGACCAATAAAACCCTCTCTGATAGCTTTCCATTTTTTACTGACCAAGACAACACTCCTTCACAACACAGCAAGGTTCTGTCTTCTGTCACTCTGCTTGCTGCTTTACACTGCAGTCAGGTCCTGCCCTCTGCCTCTGCTCACACCTGCCTTCTTCCTAAACTATACCTCCTTGCCTCCAGAAGCTGCCAGCTTCTCTAAGCCTCATGGGTCACAACCACGCCTTTGTCCAGCAGCCCAGATCTCAGTTCATTGTTGCAGCAGATGTTAAATGCACATACATGTTTTTTTTTAAATAAATAATTTATTGAGAATTTCATACATGCATATAAGGTATTTTGATCAAATCCATGTCCACTCACTCCCTTCCAACTCCTTCCATATATCCCCATCACTTTGTTCTGATAACTTCATATACCCATTTTTCTTCTTTGATTTATTTATTTTTTATGGGGTTTTTGGCTACTCTTAATATTCCCCCCTCTGAAGAGGGAACTCTAAAAATCTTTTAAGGTTTAGATAAAAGCTCCCAAATACTTTCAATATTTTTGGCCTTTGGAACGGAGTATGTTGCTAAGAGGCCCAAGGACATTGTGAGTTTTAGCCAAGAAACTGGCTACTTTTCTTTGGAGTCTTTTTACCCTAACTGCCTAGCCAATTCCTACCTCCTATTCTTATCACACCATCCTCTGAAGAGGTTACCCAACTTACAGTTAGGGAATGGGGATCCAGACTGCTCTGGCTTCTTCCATATTGAACAGGGACACAGGGTGAGGCAATTGGAATACCCCTTTAGTGGGTCTATCTAAAAGACTCCCAGATTGCATAACTCTTGTCTCAAGGAGGAAAAGAAAGTCTTTGAACAGTGAATACAAAATTTTTTTGTAGGGAGAAAAGAAAGTCCTTGACTGGTGAATAGGAGATGTGAAGGAGAAGTAAAGGCAAGAGTAATTAGCATTATAAGTTCTATACAGGGAACTAGAAAAAAGTCATAACAGGGCAATTTTCAAATGTTTATATGAGAGCCCACTGGAATTTCTTGACAAGGGCTTCCAAAAGCATTCCTCTATTGGGTTCTTCCTCATTTTTCTTTTGTCTTCCAAGGCTGGACTCAAGAGTGATGGATTCAGGGTTTGCTTTCAGGTATTTTTCTATCTGTTGGAGTGGTTAGAATCAGTGTCAGTTCCTTCTCAAAGGCTTCTAGATAGGGGAGAAAACAAATTTATCCATCATTTTAGAGCAATAGCTGGTTGTCTCCCTAAGCTACAGGAGGGCACAACAGTATTAAGATTTGAAGTCTTACATCTGAACAGCACTTTCTGATTAGTAACAAAAATCATCAATGAGAAATAATTGTCTAAATAACTTTTTATATGGACTTAAGCCTAATGTCTAGGACATGTAATCCCTTGAACTCTTAAAGAAATATACTGATGACTTTACTCTTTGGTTATACTTTCCTTTTGGGTGTTTAAGACTATGCAGTTGGCCCAAATGAATCAATTTATTTTTACACTTAAAGTCAACTGAAAATCTGTTCTTCAGGGGTCACATGGGCTTGGAAGGAGCTCCCGGCTCCTTTCTTTTTACCAGTTCTATCTATGTGAAGATAAGTTAAAGGTCCTGCTTGACCATGTCTGGCTTCACTTGGAAGCATGAAGGAGATGTTTCCTCTGAGTTGATCCTCCTCTTTGTAGACTGGACACTGGTTCAAGTTCATCTCATGGGATCTCCATGTCCTCCCTGAACAAGAAGACAGGTGACTCACCACAGTTACAGTACATTTTGAGAGATGTTCCGTAGTCCCCTGGAACTTAGTTGACCTTGGAGGGCAAGGGGCAAAAACTGTCCTTTAAGTCCCTCTGACCCCACATTAGTATAGGCCTCAAACCATGCCTGTTAAACATCCAATAACGTTAGCTCCACTAGTCTGCTACTTTTAATTATCATGTGCTATGTAGATAAGGCTTGGGTAAAAAAAAAAAACAAATATTCTCAGATAAACCTTGACTAGATATATATTTTTTGTTCCTTAAACTAGTTAACTAAACTATAACCATAGAAATTTTAAGATTATGTCTATTTATTTTTGTCTCATCCTTTATATATCATAACAAACCTACACAGACCTTCATCACCTGCTTAGGCTTCTCATTTTAGGTCATACATATCCCTTTAACATCTTTTACATTCTCATTTTCTATTTTTTAAATAATTATGAGGTTTAATAGTATTAGCAAATAAATTTTCCATCTGTTGTGAGACTTCTTTTCCTGGGGAGGCTAAGCAATGATTATTCCCTTTCAAGGTTCTAGTGTCAAGCCAATGTTTGATTAAAGTTTTACTGGGGAACCGATGAATTTATTGAGCTTACTTACAGAGATGATTGAGGGGTTGCTGAGGTGTATGTATGACCTGAGGGTATGCGCACTGGAAAGCCTTTACCCAGTATGGGTCATGCCTTCTCTTCCTAGCCTTCTCCAGATTGTATACTTTAACCCTCCCCAAATCCAGGAGACCATGTGTGATTAGGGTCAAAGTATATACAGTCGGCTGGGAAGAGTGGCTGGATAATGCGGTGAGGGTCCAATAACCCTGCTTGGCCCTCTTTTAATAAATGAGCCCAACTGTCAACAAGCCCGATTGTGACAATGTTTAGCGATCAGGCTCAGCTGAAGTCATGATGATGGTAGTTATTTCATGCAGAAAGGACTGCTGTATAGCATCATCGTATTAAAAGGACCTGGAATTTAAAAGGATTTGGTGCTAGGAGCCACATATGAGGGAGAACATATGTTGTTGTTTTTCTGAGTCTGTGTTACTTCACTTAGTATAACAGTTTCTAGATCCATCCATTTCCTTGCAGATTTCATTATTTCATCTTTCTTTACTGCTGCTTTTTAATCAACAATTTAAAGAGCAGTTTTTTGTTAAGACAGAGTCATACTATGTAGCCCAGACTGGACTCGATTTTGTGATTCTTGTGAATTTCCAGCCTTAGCCTCCTGAATGTTGAGATTGCAGGCATGTGCCACTATACTTGGTTCATTTTTATTTTGCAATCTCCCCTCTCTCTCTCCTCCCCCTTCTCCCTATCCCCTCTCTCTGCCTCCCTTTGGAGATAGGATTATACTCTATAGCCCAGGCTGGCCTTGAACTTGCCATCCTCCTGCCCTCAGCCTCTTAAGAGCTGGAATTATAGGAGTGAACTACTGCTCTTGGCTTAAATAAGAACAAAGAATAAAAGCGGATGTGTAATTAGGGAATTTTGGAGTGCAAAATAAGTAAATTCCTCTTTACTTCTCTAATGATCTTCAGTAAAGTTCCCCATGCTCTCATACTTCATGAAGGACATTTTCTTTCTGGGAGTGTATCTCAATCATTTTGTCTTGCTGTAACAGGTCACTACAGACTGGTTAATTTATAAAGAACAGAGATCAATTTTTACAGTTCTGGAGATTGGAGTTCAAGACTGAGCGACTCCATCTAGTGAGGGACTTCTTGCTGCGTCATCCCATAGTGGAGAACATGACATGGAAAGACAGGGCAAGCATGCCTGTTCAGGCCTCTCTTCCACTTTTTATAAAGCCATTGATCCCATCAAGTGGCCCTACCCTTATGACTTCATCTAATTCTAATTACCTCAAAGGCCCAACCTCCAAATACCATCAACATAGGAATTTGGGGATTAAGTTTCCAACACATGAATTTGGGGTAATATTCATACCACAGCAGGAACATAATTCAGTGCATAATCCTGCTTCAAGATGAGTATGGGTTGAAAAGTTATAGATATTCAATACCTGGGTGAAAATCCATTTCATATTCTCTGAGAAAATCTAGCGATCTTGCCTCATATCCGTAAATTCTAATCCCTCAACAGGGAAGTCTCTTAGTTTCATTTTGACCCTGATTCTAAGAAGTACTCGCTAAGAGGTTATGTGTATCGAGCCCAGCTGCTTTCATATAGTAAATAAATTCTACAATAGATTCTTCAGATCTTACAGTGATTAGACAGCATGCTTATTCTGAGAGAGCAACAATTCAATTATTGTGTTGTGTTTTCCAGGCATGTGTTAGCCCACTGACACCCATTAGTGTGGGGTTTTTTAGAATCCATTGGATGAGTGCGAGAAGCCTGCCAGCTCCCTGGGAGGATGAGAATGGTGTGTCTGCCAAAGTTCATCAGCCTCTCCACTTGACCTAGGCAGGGTTCCCTCCAGGAAGACAGTCTGGCAAAACCCCCTCCTGCTATGGAAGAGCTCTTTCAATAAGCGTCATTATTGTCTTGAAACTGCATTACATTATAAGAGGCCCAAGGGATTGTGGGAAGTCATTTTATTCATGTTTCTGTGCCTGGGAACAACAGAACTCTTGTGTTATAGGAATCTGGAAGGTTTGCCTGCTTTGTTACATCTCCACATGCCTCCTATTACATTTTTTTTGTTTGTTTTTTGCATTTAAGACACATCAGAACTCCACAGTCTCCCACTGCCATCTCTCACTCTCTTGCCAAAATTATGTAAATTACTGATAACCCCAATCTGCTTGGGGTTATTCAGGATTGGAAAGTAATTGGGCTGTAGTATGCTAACCCTTATGCTAATATTTGTCCCCAAAGAGAAAGAGACCTGAAAATGCACATGTGAGAGTCCTTTTGGGGACAGGACTGTGAATTGTGAGGCTGGGGGTTGGGGACAGGGAAGGAAACAGAACGGGATGGAAATGGCCACAGGGCCCTTTCAAAACTTGGAAGAGTTTTTGTTTCTTTTTTTTATTTGTTTTGTTTCTTTCTTTCTGCAATTTTTAAAATGATGACTATGTATTACTATTCTGAGCAGAAAATTAATATGGTGTATGAAAAGAGAAAAGCCTGAGGAACACTTAGGGTAGAAGCAGATGAACAGAGGTTGACACTAGTCTTTCTGGGGTATCTTGTAGGAAGACCTCAAAGATGCTACCCCAGGAAAGGAAGAGCTGTGTCCAAGGAAACTCCTGGTAGGGACCAGGAAAGCTGCTGAGTCAACTTGCATGTGACTAAGAGAATAGCACGTCTAAGCTGGGCCTCGGGGCCACTGGGAGGGAGAAAACAGAAATGATGACTTTAGAATGTGGTGGAAAAAGTCAATGAATCACAACACAAAAACTGTAAATATCATGTCATACCCAGTCTGTGTTCCTTTATTCTGTGTTTCTTTGATAAAATATATTCTACAAATCAAGATAAAGGAAACATGTATCATCCCTTGTCTAAGGTTCAGGTTGTTCTCTGTGATGAGACTATGTGGTATGAACCTACTGAGCTACCTGGCACCCAGTGTCTTTACATACCTGCAGTGAGGGAGATCCTGACTATGCATACTCAGTGAGAAAGGAGGATAGGCATGGAGAATGGTTGGCTGCTCTGTGGAGGTGCTAGAGAGGGCTGTGACCTCAGTCAGGAAATCTTAAGGTGATACTAGAAAGGGGCTTGTGATGGTGACTTCTGTTTGGGAGCTGCCTGAGAAATGTTCCATCCCACACCTTCATCAGCTCTGCCTGCAGGTGACCTCCTGTGCTAAAGCCCTGAGTTTCTGTTGAAGAGGCAAATTGGCCTTTCCTTGATACCCTGCCTTTTTCTCTGAGTCTTGAAACCCTCTAATGAATTCTCAAAGCTCTAGGATTTCTTCAGTTAATTTTCTTCCCCTACCTTGCCAGGAAGTCACATATTATTATCAACAGATGGATCCTGCGGCAACTAGAAAAACCACCCCCAGTGCAAAAAGTCACCAACTAGGGGTAATGCAATAATCTGAACTCAGGGAAGCCACTTCCAAGGCATTCTTCGAGGTTGTTTCCTGTTTCCAAGCTCCTGGTCCCATTGGTAAAAGACAAAGTGTATTCAGATAATGTCATTTGCCTATGCCAGTCTACAGAAGAGTTGGTAAATGTGATGTGAAATCTCTGAAGTCCCATTTGATGGATGGAGATGTGGACCTTGCTTTCTATTCTGGAAATTGGGGCTATAGCCAGTAAAAACCTCTAAATGAACACAAATAACATACCATGCTGCTGTTGTGGGTGCAGGTAATTGATGCTCAGCATGCTTCCCTGGGGGAAAGGTTTCCAGGATGCCTTCTAAGGACAGTAATGAGCTGTTCCCTGCATATAGGAGAAGAGGGTGTTTGTTGATCACAGGCCTTTTTAATTAGTTGTGTGCTCAGCACAAAAATTCAAGAGACAGATTTCTTAGCCACTGTGCTGACTAGTTTTTGTCAACTTGACACAAACTAGAGATACCTGAAAAGAGAGAATCTCAAATGAAAGATGTTCTTTATCAGATAAGCCTGTGGGCACGTCTGTGGGGCATTTTTTAAATTACTGGTTGATGTGCGTGTGTGGGGGGGGTCAGCCCACTGTGGGCGGTGTTATCCCTAGGTAGGTGGGCCAGGGCGGCATAAGAAAGCCAGCTAGGCAACCAGGGGAAGCAGATTTCTAGTAAGCAGATTTCCTCCCTGGTTCCTTCTTCTGTTCCTGCCTTGAGTTCCTGCCCTGACTTCCTTGAGTGATAGATTGGGACCTGGGAGTTGTAAGACAAAATAAACTCTTTTCTCCCCCAGATTGCTTTTGGTTAGTGTTTCATCACAGTAATAGGGAAGAAAACTAGGACAGTCATCAAAATTGTCTTTTCCTTAACTCATATTATTGGTTCAATGTAAATTTCCCCGAAAGAGATGATCCCCCAAATCCTAAGTCTTTTCTAAAGTTTGGATCTTGAAGATTCTCTAAACACCCATGTGTTAAAGGTATGTTCCCAGGATGTCACTGTGTGGAGGCAGCAGAATCTTTTGGAGGTCCTAAGAGGAGGGCCTCAGATCATTAAGGTGCCCCTGAAAGAGAATACTGAGACCCCAGTCGCTTCCTGTTTCTCCCTCTTGCTTCCTGGCTATGAGGTTGGAGGTTTTGCCATTGCTGTGATGTACTACCTGGTCACGGGCCCTAAGAGAGATGACCAACCAATCGTGGACTGAAAGCTTCAGAGCTGTAGTCCAAATAAACCTTTCCTCTCCATATGTTTATTATCTCTGGCATTTGTTACAGTGATGTGAACAGCCTAGCACAGTAGCACAGTCCTCTGTAAATCATTTTGGCTCCCTGTCTCTCATTTTCATACACAAACCCATGGGTGCTAAGCAAGACACCTACTAGGCTGCATTCAGCTCATTCATAACAGGGTGTTGGGCAACCTCTTGTTTCTCTTTGCAAACCAGCTATCTATCTATGCCTAGAAATTTCATTTGATCTTCTTCAGCCTCAGCTTGCTTGTCCCTAAAAAGACATATGAACTGAATGTGCTCCTAGGCCCCTCCCTGCTCTTCTCTCGAAAGTTGAAGATTGCACACTCGAGTGGGGTCATCAAAGGATTCAGAAGGCCACCCCACTCCTTGACAAACCTCCTTTGTGCCTTCAGCTTCAGCTTTGAATGTTTCTATCACAGTCTTTTTTTGACTAGAGAATTCCTATTTTTGCTTCGAGGCCCAACTCATATATTATCTCTTCTCTCAAGCTTTGCCCGGCCACATTCTTAGCTTCACAAGTGTCTGGAGAGACATTTGTATGTCTCGTAAGTGTAAAGGGCTCTCAGAGCACTTAACTGAGGGAAGTCATCTGCACAATGCTGCCTAATGAGGGGGCCTGGGACATGCTACTCAAAAACATAGCACTGTAGCTTTTTGAACACTGTAGACCAGACAGTCTCTGATATTATCCTTCCCTTTCCCTGGATTGTACCATAAAGGAATTCTCTGGCTTTTGTCTAAAGTAGGTCATAAGATCTTCATGTGAATGATACCGACCCTCCATACCTAGAGGAAGGGATATCCTAAGGCACAGGGACACAGAGAAGAATCTAAACAGGTGTTGCTAAGTCCTTCTGCACCACTGTCCACTCTTGATCAAACCTAAGCATCAAGACACAAACATATCCTGGTTTCTTTGAATCTTCATTTCTGAAGGCTTCTGTGTCCCATAAAACCTACATTAAATAAATGTCCTAGTTTGTTTTCTGTTGCTGTGGTGAAACACTGACCAAAAGCAGCTTGGGAGAAGAAAGGGTTTATTTAACTTAAGGTTACAACCCTTTGCAAAGCCCTCATATCATCCCATGAACACAGTGCTTTGAGAGTGTGCTGCATGAAAACTCATACTCTGTAACCTCTAGTATGCATCCATTCCACAAGGTATCTGCATAAGCATTGGGCAGGGTTGACAGTCAGCCACTCATCTTCCAGATCCTAAGCAGCATGGTCTGCTTTTCTGCTTCTCATCCATGAAGATCAGTTCTCAGAAGCAGATGCCCTATGCAACTCTCCTTCTGTATACAGGTTAATACTTGTTCATTTCTGCCGCCTGGTCAGTCCCTGAGGTTCGGGAGGGTCACCTTGTTCTCCTTAGAGTGCAGAAGACCACAATCTTTCCTAGAAGCACTGGTGAAAAATGGTTCCACAGACTGGCCATTTGCAAACTGTGTGTCATAACTACATGCTCGTACACAGAAGACACATCACAGAGACCCCAAATGGCAGAAACTCAAGATGTTCCCTGGGTGTGTCACTGTAGTGGGAGGACCCAGGACACCAGTAGAAACAGCTCAGGGCTCTGTGAGTCCACCCAGGAGCCCTGAGCAGGGCTATGGAGTGTGAGGGACCTTCTTCACCACTCTGCTCAGGGTCTTTGGTTTCCTATTTGCTGCAGGAAATTGCTCAGGGAAAACCTGTTTGTTACCCCATCTAAGTCTTCTTCCTCAAGCCAAGTAACTTCCATGCGGAAAGCAGCCTGGAAGGGATTCCTCTACATTTCCATATTCAGGAGTGTTGTGCTTCCCCCACAGATTCCTAATCCAGCTTTTAAATAAATGACCCTAAATGGATCTGTCTGTACAGAGAGCAGAATGAATAGACAAAGCACACCTGTCTGCCCACAGCTCCAACAAACACTGCAGGCAGCTTCTGGGTGGACAGAGGACCCTAAGTTGCCTATTGTTCCATGTCATACTGGCCTCCACAGCAGGAAAGGCAGACCCATTGTCCTTAAGTCTAGCTTTGAGGAGGGAATGTGACGCTCTCTGGAGTTTGTCTTGAAAAGAATGAACATTGCTAACAAAGAGGGCTCTTCCTTTACTTCTGGTGCCTGGCTGCTCTTTCCAGTCCCAGCACCAGTGCGGAAGAGGTTAGGTCCTGTGGTGACTGTTCTGGGCTAAACTCTCTGTGAGTCAGGAGGAACTGGGAGAAACTCACTGGCTGGCAGGAAGAGGGGGTCAATAGAGACTGGTGTTCAGAGACACTGAGGACCTGGGGCTGTCTTCAGCAGGGGTGTCTGGGAGTGAGGAGTAATTATGGGCGTTGTTTCTAGTGGCTCATAAATGAATGCTGTGCTCTGTTTGCTTGTTATACTCACACTGAAGTTACAGCCTTAGTCTCCCTCAGTCTGTCCCTGTCCTGCTGACCAGATCCAGGTTAAAAGGGCCTGCTCTCTAGGGTTGGTGGTGGAGCGGTCACCTCTTCTATGAGTTCAAGTGGCCAGGCTCTCCTTGATGCTCACCCAGTTGGCAAGTACAGGCCTAGGTCTGTCCCATCTTGCTCTGCAGTCTTCTGGACTAGTTTGCAACTCCAGAAAAACCTATTTCAGAGAAACTAAGAAAAAAAGCCTTCATTATTAAAGAAAATGGGCTTAAGCTGGGCATGGTGGTACATGCCTTTAATCCCAGCACTCTGGAGGCAGAAGTACGTGGATATCTGTGAGATGGAGACCACCAGCCTGGTCTACATAGTGAGTTCCAGGTCAACTGTGGCTACAGGAAGACCCTGTCTCCAAACAAAACAAATAAACAAAAGAAAAAGAAAAGGAAGAGAAAGAAAACTTCTCCTGGGCTCTTTTGTAGTAGCCTCTGTGGCCTGTACCTTAAAGAGGCCAGATATGCTTCAGAAGAGAACGGAACCTCTGTTCGTGCTTCCGTCTCCCACTTGCTCTGTGTTGCAGGATTGCACACCCCGTACAACCCAGGCTCAAGCATTTGTCTCTTTTCAGTTCCTCTTAATATTTGCTCAGTAACTGACAGTGAGCTGCACAACCTGCTGTAAGCGCCCAGACTTCAGCTCCTGAACGGACACCAGTGCCCTCGGGACTCCGTGACTGTTCTGTAGCTCTGCCGATATCCTGCTCAGTGAGGTGACGATTTGGCCTATGGAATGTTTAGGTCTCTCCTCCTTTTCTATTTTTTGCTTATTTCACAGCACTAGCAATTGAATCCAGAGTCTCGCTCACACTAGACAGGCACTCTACCACTGAGCTGTATCCTCAAACTTTTTAAGATTTTTTTAATTTTTTTAAATCTTGAAACAGCTTCTCATTAAGTAGCCCAAGAAAGAAAGCTTTGATCCTGGGCTCTTCCTGCCTCAGCTCCCCCAAGCAGCTGGAAGCCTGTACCACCTGCTCTGGCCTTTCCAGCATTTCAAGTACTGTGGTCCTAAACTTATCATTTGACTGGTGACTTAAGCTCTCTTCTGAAAGCAGCCAAGGCTTGGGGAGCAGGGGCCACAGGTGGCACATCCTTCTTGACATTACTCTTATGAACATTTTTGGTGCCAGAGTAGTAGTAAATACAAATATGATGTTATGGAGATATTTGTAGATTTCAATGGCCAGTTCTGAGCAGTTTCCTTATAAACCAGAAAATGAGAGTTTGTCTATAGATTCCTAATGATTGGAGCCCTGCAAAGAAAGAAAACCCAGAGGAGAATGGAGAGTGCTGAGATGTTTCTTTCTTTATATGGGCCACAGAATACGGTGCTGGTTCAAGTACAGGGTAGTAACTCATTAAATACGCTTGGGTCTTTGAAATAGCTTCAGAAAAATATATTTGAATTCAGAGCCTATTTTAATAATGATAATTCTCTAATTTATGAATTAATTACACAGAATAATAATTGTGGTGTGAATATATTAACTGGGAAATTCCAGAAACAAATGATTCATAATTTTGAAATTACTGAGTAGCATAATGAAATTGTACAACATCCTGCTCTGTCTTGTTTGGGATGTCAGTCATCCCTCTGTGCAGCGTATCCATGCTGTATAGACTATCCACGTATTAGTGCCTTAGTGGCTCATGGCTGTCAGAGTGACTGCAGCATTATTACAGTGCTTGTTTCAAGTAGCACGTATTTTATTTAATGATGCTCCCTAAATGCAAGAGTAGTTGTTATTGTAATTGGTCTATCTTAATACTGGTTATAGTTTTTAATTTCTTAATGTGCTTACTTTATAAATCAAACATTATAAGAAAGAACAGTAAATACAGAATTTGGTGACATCTGTAGTTTTAGGCATCCACTGGAGTCCTGGAGTATATCCCTAAAGATAAGGGTATGGGGATTACTGCCTTTTACCATGTGCCAGACTCTGTGATAAGCACTTAGGTACTAATTGGTTTATTTCTCCGAGTAGACTTATAAAAATACTGTTATCGCTATTTTAAAATAAGAGGCATCAGAGCTGGGAATGTAGCTCAGTAGTAGAGCACTTGCCTAGCATTCTCAAGGCCCTGGGTTCTATCCTAGAACTGCAAAAACCAAAACCAAGATCCTCCTAAAATAAGAAACAGTAAAGTGTCTTGCTCAGGACATCGTATCTGTAAGTGGTACAGCTGGGCTTCTAACCTATGTCTAGCTGATCCCAATACAGGCCCTTTTAGCCACTATGAACAATATCTTGCCAGAGCCCAGGATCCTGGGTGTCATCAGGATAGGCTGCAGTGCAGGAGGATGGTTAACTGTTGGGAGACCCTGGAGTTGAGGCTGGAGCTCTTTGGCTTCCCCATCCTAGAGGCATCCCTTCTTAGCAGTTTCTCCTGCACATCCATTTCCATTTCCACAGTGTTTAAGAAGGCACCAAAGAGCAGGAGGCTGTATTACATTTCCACTAACTGCATGGCTTTCTTTTTAATGAGGGGTGTTGAACCACATGAGGCATAAGCCTTACTCCAATTTAGTGAGTCATTATCTCATGATCTTACGAATGCCTCTTTGCTCTAAGGTTTAAGATATTTGATTGAAGAGGAAACAAAGCTCCCTTGTCCATCCCCAGTGGCCAGGATGTCGAGTAGTCTCATCCTTGTTTCAGAAGAGCCCCGACAGTAAGGAAGAATGAAATGACTCAGCATTTTAATTTCTTCTGATAGTTCCACTGTTGCAAAGCCTGCTATACTGGTGTCAAGCATCTGTGGATGCCATGCAGCAGTCTGGCTCAGACTAAGCAAGGGATCTTGTGTGCGCAGACCTTGTTCCACCCGGTCATTATCAGCCTTGGCTCGGAAGATGTCTGAATTTAGAGGCACCCAAGGCTGAGCAAGCTATAAAAATCAGAAATACAAGCATCTTCAGGGATTGGGTGATGGTGTGAGAGTATCACCAATTTTTTTTTTTTGGTCTTTGAGACAGGGTCTCCCTGTAGCCCCAACTGGCCTGGAACTCTATATATAGATCAGGCTGGCCTTGAACTCACAGAAATCTGCCTGCTTCCATCTCCCAAGTGCTGGGATTAAAGGCATGTTGCTACCATGCCTGGCCCATCACCAATTTTTAAGATAGTTACGTGACCTTAAAAAGAGAAGATGACCCAGGTTTGATTCCCAGCATCCACATGGCGGCTATGAACCGTCTTCAACTCCAGTTCCAGGGGAATCTGAAGCCCTTTTCTGACCTCTGCGGCATTGCACAGCACGGGTACACTCACATACATGCAGGCAATACACTCATACACTAAAAATAATAAATGAAATATTAAAAAAATAGAAGATGAATTTGGGCAATCATGGAAGAGGAATCGATTAAAAAAAAAAAAAAAGCCTGCTTTCCTCCCTCTTCACTTTCACAAGTATTTGCTGGTTTCCATTACTTGCAAGGATTTTCCCAAGACCTACTGGGCACAGAGTACCCCAAGGATAAAGCACTCAGAGCCATAGCTCCAACCACACTGATTCTCAGTTGCTGGTGCCCTGGGCTATGATCATGCTCAGTTTGCTTTGTCAAAATCTTTTGTTTATGCAAACTTATTAAGGAGGTGGTATTCCTATCCTGGTGTGCCCAGAAAGTGGATGTATCAACTAAGTTACAAAGATGAGCACCCTGAGTTACCCAGCTCCTTTCTCTAAGAGAAAATTGCTAAAAGTTCTCTGGAAGTATGGGAATTTCCCATGATTAAAATGAATTCATGGTCTTTGACAGACAAAAATCTGAAGGGAGGGAGCATAAAGGAGTACATTCATTAAATGGCAACATTGGACTGTTCTGGCAAACACTGTTGCTAGTAAAAGTCCACACAATGTATTTTGTCATTTAGTCATTCAACCACCATTAGGAGATGACTTTTCTTACAATCTTTGTTTGTTATTAAGTAGACTAAAAAGAAGCAAAGGTGTTGTTTTCACTTGGGTAGGGCTGCTGAAGCTGGACCATATTCTAGTTGGCAGGTGGGGTTTGGGTTACAAGGACAAGCCAGAAATTAGCTTGAGACTTATTTGAAGAAAACAATACCTTTATGTCAACATGGCTGATACTCTGCAGACACATTTAAGTCAATAAATTGATTGCACAGACAGCATAACAGAGAGACCTAGTTTAATTGAAATTCTTATTTTCAAAATATCTGGAGTTTTTCTTTGGGCAAGGGCTTATATGATCCAATAGGGAGATGTGGTAGCTTGGAAACCCTCAGGCAATTGTAGGTTCCATTCAATAAAAATATACTGTCCAGATAATAAGTAGTTTAAAAAAAAGTAGTTACAACTGTCAGTCTCATTTTGGTTCTAAAAAGAGGGTATCTTACAGTAATTCAGAAAAGAAAGAAGTACATTTATTCTGTGCTAACGTAATTTAAGAGCATGTTGCTGGAATCCACGGGGCTTCTAGAGAGGGCCTTGGGCTGCTCCAGCGCAAGGTGGAGAGTGGGAGCAGGGGGGGAAAGTGCTTGCAGAACTGACATGCTCTGAGGGGAGGGCCTAGTTTATAACAATCTACTCTCTTGCATCCTTTGTAATCTGATCTCCGCTTGCAGGCCCCACTTTTCATTATTACACAATGGCAGCCAGACTTGGACATGAGTTTTAGAGAAGATCATCCATACTCAAACCATAGCAATAACGTCCAGTGCTGATCAAAGGCAACTGGAAAATAAGGTTCATTCAAGGCATTGTGATCAAGATGTCTCATGATCTATAGTCCTCAGAGCAGAGAGGAAGGATTTAGATGCCGATGGCTCTAGAAACCACATAGGCACACGTGGTGGGAGGCTGTAGAGTGCTTGGAAGAGGGCCAAGGGAAAGACAGGAACTATCTTCCTGTCTTCAGATGTTTGAGGAGCAGTGAGGAAGGAGGAATAAGTGGGTTTTATTTTAAACGGAGGAAGAGCAAAGAACAGTTAGATGTTGTGGAAAGGGGCAAAAAAGGAAGTGGCTAGGAGAATGATTTGAGCTCAATATACAAAAACAACCTTCTATAAAAAAAACAAAGCAAAGTACTCATATTGAGAAAGGTGTTCCCCAGAGATAGAGAGCTTTTTGTTATCCACCAGAACATGAGCTCTGCAGCACTTGTCAGAGACTATGAGAAGGGTTCCAACATTCGGTAGGAGACTACCTGTCTCCAATTTCATTCATGTCCAAGATTCTGAGTTCTACAATGGGCCAGCTATGCCCTGCTGAGGCATCCTGGTAGCAGGGCAGGAGATGGAGCATAAGTACATGGGCTCTTTGGTTTGAGTGTTTTTGAACAGAAGGTCCCTCTAAATGCATTCACCAAAGCCTTGTGCTGCTCTCTCAGGGATCGTGCTTAAGAGAGGATTTTCCCTAAAATAGCATTGTGGCCAGTCCTCATGAGAAGCAATCACTTTTTGTGATGAATATGAATGAGAAAGATTGCTGGTTTCAGGTGATCATGCCCATCAGAGACTCTGGGGCAGCTCTGGGAAGCTGAAACTGGCAAGGGGCAACTGAAGGAAGGAGGAAAGAGGGATCTACCTAAACATGCCCCCAGCCACTGCCTGAGAGTGTGGACCGCTGGGCATGTGCTGATCCAGGCAGAAGATTTAGGAAACAGACACACAGAGTGGTCATTCAAACTGGCTAGCTTATCCAACTTGTTTTTTAAAAAAAATATTTTATTTATTATTGTTATTGTATGCATATGAGTGCATTGCCTGGACATGTGTAAATGCACTCATGTGCAATGCCCATGGAGGCCATAAGAGGGCATCTGATCCCCTGGAATTGGAGATAGAAATGGTTGTTAGCCACAATGTGGTGCTGGGAACCAAACTCAGGTCCTCTGCAAGAGTAGCCAGTGCTCTTAATTGCTGAGGCATTTCTCTAGCCTCTTACCCAACTATTCCCAAGATACCAGGCACTCATGTGGTGCACATACATACATGCAGGCAAAACACTTATATACATTAAAGCAATTTAAAAACCAATTTTGGGGCCAGTAAGATGACTGGGTAAATACAGTTACATACAGGCCTGATACCTTGAGTTCAATTCTTAGAACCTATATAAAGATAGAAGGTGAAAAAATCAACCCCCCAAAAGTTGTCTTCTCACCTACACACATGCACCATGGACTGTGCACCCCTGCACATACACACCTGCACACACATAATAAATAAATTTTACAAAACACCAGTTTGGTTCATGAAATTCAATATTTAATAAATTGAAGTACAACATTTTAGTTCAAAAAGCAATTCCTCTCCTCACTACATGGTGAGCTCTTTGGGAACAGACAATTTCTTATGTATTCTGGGGCTCCTGGAGTTTAGCGCTGTGTCTGACACATAGGGAAAGTTTCCACCAAACAGTGAGTGTGCTGAACAGAGCACAGTTGTTTGGATGGTAGATGGGCTGAGGCATCTGGGCAAGATCGCAAAGCTGTCCCTCCCTCTGGTCTTCTGTTATTCCAGCGGAACCTTCCAGTGCTCTGGAGTCCAGCACTGGGTCTTTAGGCACCTTGCATGGCAACTCAGGTGGCCTGTTTCCTCTATCATTCAACAAAAGCTCATGGAGTCCCCACTATGCACTAGGCATCATGCTAGGGCTGGGTAACAGTAATATAAAGACCAGCAAGATCCTTACCTTCTGCAACTCTCCCTCCAGCAGCTGCGATAGGAGGTGGAAGTCAGGAAGCAGGGTATCTAGCATTATCAGCCAAAGAGAAAACAAAGGCTGCTTTTAAATTCCAGTAGAGGCTTGTTGATACATTAAATGAGAATAACTTAGAAATTTTGAGAGCCTCTATGATTTGTTATTTTTTTTTTTTATTCAAAAGTATATCCAGGGCTGGAGGAATTGTTTAGCATGATTGAAGGCCCTGGGTTCCATCCATAGCACCACCAAAAATGAATTAATGAGTGAATGAATAAATAAAGTATATATGCCCCTAAACTTGTTAAGCTTCTTTAACAAGAATAAGCATAGACAAAACACCAAGAACATTGAACAATCAGAGGAGGATTTAATCTAACCACTCTTTTATTTCAAAAAAGTAAAATGAAGGTTGGAGAGGTGGCTCAGTGGGTAAAGTACTACACCAGCATGAGGATCTGAGTTCAAATCCTCAGAACCCATGTAAAACCAGATGTGGTAGTGAGCATATAGTCCCCTGTGCCACCTTGCAGTGAGATGAGAGGCAGAGATAGGAGAATTTCAAGGAGCCCAGAGGCCAGCCAGCCTGGCATATACAAGGTAAACAGAGAGACCCTGTCTTAAGGTGGAAGGTGAGGACTGAAAGGCCAAGGTAGTCCTCTGACCACATGCTGTGGCACCCACAAATCTGAGCTTACACACACAAAGAGGCACACACACACACACACACACACACACACACACACACACACACACACACCTTACCCTGGCCCTGCTTGCTCATGTGTGATTTTTCTACTGGTTAGCAAATCAGAGAGGTTTGTGAGGCTCTGTGCAGTCACACTATTGAAAAGCTGGACCGCCTTATCCTAAAGGATTTTCTATTCCTCAGACAAATAAATAAATAAATAAATAAATAAATAAATAAATAAATAAATAAATAAATAAACAGACAAAAAAGATAGATGGAAGTTGGTGAGAAGAAAAGAACAAGGAAGAGCCTTGGTAGAGCCTGACAGCAAGGAACACGTAAGGAAGCCGAAGAAAGGGTTCAGAAACTCGGACGGGACGGGAGAAAGTGAGCTATGGAGGAACTACATTCTGCAGATGCAGAGTCCTTAGCCCTGGCTCAAACGCATGGGCAATAGTGTGTCTTTGTTGTGGATCTGCTGGGAGCCCCTGCTGTCTGGCTCCCTGAGTTCCCAGGGATATGCCCCTGATGTTCAGACCAACTGGAATCTGCCCAGCACAAGGATGCCCAGGCAGTCCAGGAGCAGAAGAGACAGAGCTGCGGGAGCAGATGGCTGGGGCGCAATTAGTGTCTGGAATATGCTTGTCCTTCTCAGATGCATCTCTGAGATACGTCATGTTTCCTCTTTCTCGGTTGGCAAGGCAAAACATTTTAATATTCTTTATTATCTCCATCCACATAGTGTATTTTTTATGAAGACAGCATGAAGCAGGATGGGGCAAGGACTTAACTGAGCCAAGAGCTACTGGGACGACAGGGTTGGGGAGAAATACCTTGTATCCCTCCTGCATAGGAGGGCTGGTGGAATCCCGGACGTGGCGCCTCTCGCCTGCCTTATATAAATATTGTAAGGATTGATATGATTGTGTTGGCAAACTGCTCCACACTCCTGAGAAAGAGAGTTACAAGGATATGGTTTTATTATTCATAACACGGTGTGTGCTTACTGTTGGGGAAAGATGCAAGCTGCCTGCAGGCTGTAATTTCACTCTCATACTCTTTCTGTACTGGGGACTAGCAGCTTAGGTTTCTGTCTGTGAAAAATAAGTTCCTTCATTACCAACCACACCAGTACATACAAGGAGAATGACAGCAGGGAAAGTTCGATAAGAGTGACTCAATTGCTCCAGTGAGATTTGCCAGACTGGGACAGTACAGACAGTAAGGAGGAAATTAGACAGGGAAGTTCAAAGCCCTTGAGTTGGAATTCTCTCTTAATAAGACACTACTGAACCAAAAAAAAAAAAAAAAAAAAAAAAAAAACCCCAAAAATCAATAGCAAGAGAAACAAAATCAAACCATACCTGTGTCTCAGCCCCTTGGGGAAATAAAAAGAAGGGAAGTTTATTAAAACTGCTTGGCATCTACCCTCCCCGTTCCGTCCAGGCATCTTTGGTTTAAATATTCCAGTCCTCTTTGGAGCATGGAGGCAGTCATGGGGAGCTTGATCTTGCACTGAGTAGACATTTAATAGGGTACAAGAGACAGACTTCTGGGAAGTGTGTGGGAGGGAGGCCCCTCCAACTCCCACCTGAAAGACAACTGCAAGTCTCACAGTGTGTGTAAGGAAATAAGAAACAAGAGGAAGAAACTGACCTCTACAGAACAAGCAGTTTTATTATGATACAGAATAAGCCTAAGAGGCATACCCCAAGACCCCCAACCCCACTGCTCCTACTCTGTAGTCCATAGCCCTGGAGCTAGAGGACAGCGACCCCTCTTACAGACTCTGGGTTTCTATATTTTTCTCCCTTTGGGGATAGGGAAGGGATTTGGGGTAGAAGTTAGGTCATATTGGAAAGGGCAGGTGCAGGGAACTGGTCTGCAATCATGCGGGACTCTGGTTTAGGGAGTGCCCTGGGATCTGAATTGAGTCATATGGGAGGGCAGTTGGAAGTTGTTTTACGAGAGGCTGGTTTCTGGGAAGGCAGCCAGAGAATGGAAATCATGCAAGGAGCATTCAGGACAGAATATTTCTCCATCACTGGGGTTTCCAAGTCTAGAGGGGAACTAGAGCATTGCCCAGAAGGAAAAAGGTGCAGACCAGAAGAAAGGAAGGGAAGTCCCCAGGGACTTGGAGAAATGGTGCAAAGTGCAGAATTTTTCTGAACATTGTCCTTTGATAACTGTCAGGGCAACTGCTGAATAGTGATCCCAGGGTAAGAGAAAAGAAGCTTCTAGTCTCTCTTCTATTCTGCCCTAGCAAATTTTGTAGAGTTGGGAGCTTATTCCCCTAGCTCTGATGCTTTTCTGCCAAGCCCTAAAATTTGGCTGAGATGCCTTATATTTAAAGTAACACAATTTGTAAGGACTTACTGTATCAAGTGCTTGCAGAAGGCCCTGTGCTTTCCTAAGCACTGTGGGACTTGGAAAGCAGAAATGTTATTTGTTCCTGTTGGGAAGGAGCCTGCAGATTTACCAAACTGCATGGAGATATTGGAGACACTGTCCTTGGAAATGGGATCAGGTACACAGAGGAATGCATAGTGCAGAAGTTGCTCCTCAGAGATTAAAACCTTGAGATGGGTGAGACTTCCACGATTTCCTCCATCACCCTGTAACCCAGCCTGTTCCAACTCCTTGGCAGAGAGAGATTCTAGAGAGAAACCCCGTGCCCACCCTCCAGGTATCAATTGAAACTGGCACCCTAAAACAATAGACTCCAAAGAATCCCACTGGGGAAAGGAAAGACTAAAAGCTCAAGCGCCAGAGGTAGAATTTACTTCACAGGAAGAGATTTCACACAGTGCGGACAGTGTCACAGTTTATGTTTTTTGAGGAACTGGAGATTGAACCTAGGGCCTCTGGTATACTAGGTAAGTGCTCAACCACTAAGCAACACCCCCAGCCTTCAGAGTTAAAATAAATATATATTTCCCAGCTTGCTTCATCTTTTCTATAAAACTGTAACACTTCTTCTACAGGAAAGGTGGAGAGAAGCCACTGAGAGGCTGAACCATAAGTAAATCCATTTTCTTTTATCAATTTCTATTTCCTAATTTCTTCGGAAAACAGGGAAACTGAGGTGGCAAGTTTATGGACCTAAGTGCCTGGTGACAATCTCAGGAGATCCACTGAGCCCAGTGGCTCACCCACTTGCTGGGATAGTTCCACCTCAGTTCTAAAACCTGGCCTTGAAGGGCCGGGGAAGCAGTTCCTGGCAGAGCTCTGCCTAGCATCCTAAGGTCCTGGGTTCAATCCCTGGTACTATAAAAAGACAAGCAACCTGTACTTATGATAGGCAACTTTGGAGTCCGTGTATGTGAGAGATGGGTTTCGGCTTTCTGAGGATCAGAACCCAGTGCACTATGTGCATAGAACCTACTTAAATCTTCGATAGCCTTTAAATCATCTCCAGGTGACTTGTACTACCTAATTGAATGTGAGTGCTGTGGAAATGGCTATTATGTGGGTTGCTTAGGGAATAATGAGAAGAGAGAAAAGCATCTTGTTCATATTTAGCATAGATGCAGTTTTAAAAAAATGAGCCCAGACCCTGCCTCACTCCCACGCTCTGCAGGAGGGCAAGAGCTGGCTTCTCATACCTCCCCTGCTCCTAAGGTCAGGGGCTTATGGTTCCATCCCAAGTTCATAACGGGATTTCGATAATGACACAGGCACTGGCATAAGGTTGGATTGCAACCTCTTAAGAGTTCAAACGAAAAGCACTGGCTACAGAGCCCAAATAGGAACATGGGGATGAAATATCCCTAGTCAGAAGGGCATTGGTAGGCACTGCTTATGCAAAAGAAAAGTGAGGCTTTCAAAGATTCCTTTAGGCTAAACCCAGGCTCCCTAGGCTTTGGAGAAGGTGCCTGTCATCTCAGATTGTCTTGAGCCAACCCAACACAGTAGCTGTCCTCCCCTGAGAGCCAGATCCAGGCAGGACACTCCAGAGGGCCAGGCTTGGGAGGATCCTCCTAAGTCCATCCAGCCCCTGGGTGTCCCAGTAGTATGTTAAGGACCTGAACCATCTCTTCTGACCTCTTGTTTCTAGTCCCCATGGTGCCAACATTGGCGTGGACACCAGAAGGGAATATAGGCCTCCAAACTCTATCACATTTGAGAGTCATTTTACATGGAAGGAGCAAAAGAACTTAAATGAGTGTGCAAATGAGTGTGCAAAGCTGAGATATTGATTTGGTTCTGTCTTCTTGAGGAAGCCCAAGTTTTTCTCCTAGAATAGTAAAAGTCCTGCTCACAAATTGCACCCCAATCCACATGTCAAGCCAAGTGCCCTGAGAAACAGCTAAAACCCATCCTCCCCCAATCCCTCTCACCCCACCCATTCCTTTCCTGCCCTTGCCCACCAGACTGCCTGTGCCTCTGGGCCTGTCCTTCAGCTTGAGTGCTTCAGTCCAGCTGCTCCCAAGGCTCCACCCTCCCTGCAGCTGTGGGCTACCCTGCTGCCCTTGCTCACTAATCTGCTGAGCTGCTGTGTCAGAGCTGTGCTTCCAAGTCTGCCTGGCTCCCTGTTCTGTGCAGGGGAGGAAATAGAAACAGGTCACACCTGAGATCACCTGGGACCAGGAATCTGTTTCAAGTTACTAAGCAGAGTCCATCCTAGGAAAAAAAAAATCCCTAGGAAGAAAAAAAATCATGTGATACAAACAGCACTGAAATGTGGCAGGTGGCAGACTCATGACCGGCAAAGATTTGATGCTCTTGTGGACCACACAAAAGCAGTGTCAACCCCTGCTGACAGGGCTTTAAAAGGTGATAGTGAACTCCAGGTGAGCCCCACAAGGGTTTCTAGTAACATCCTGAGAGAAGGCTGCATGTTGTCTTCCAGCCCCTGACCTTACCGCTTCACAAATACATGTCACTGGTCCCAAGAAAGGAAGGGAAGTGATGGATAGACTAAACAGGGCTGCATTTCCCTTAATGGAACAGGGTGGTGGTGGTGGTGGCAACCTAGTTCTCAGGTAAAGCTGGAAGTTGGGACTGGGTCCCCTGGGGCTCTTTCTCAAGACCCCACCTGCACCCCCTCCCAGCCACACATCACTAACTGCTTTCCAGGAAGAGAAAAACAGGAGTTTGTCCTTGCTCACTGGCCCTTCCCCAGGTGGCAGGAAAGGTACCCAGGTGTTAGGTAATCAGCATGGTGACCCCTGTACTGCAGGAAAGGAGGGCAATGAACATGGAGGCTGGCTGCCCTCTACACAGGACAGTTTCTGTCAAGGATGCTGCTTCCAAGAGGCTCTTGTCTGAGGAGATCTGAGGCTGCCTCAGGCCTAGATGCTGAGATGTCAGTTTTTCCTGTAAAGGTAACTGAGTCTTGAAGTGGGGAGCCTGTGCCTGTCAGCTCTGCAGCTGGGGTTTCCAAACATTGGAGGCCCCTGGGGCTTGAAACATCCCAGACCCATTAAACCAGAGCCCCAGGGAGTGGTACTAAAGAATTAGATTAAGACTAATACAAAGAATATCCATATGCCCTTCACAATGTGAATCAATAAATTCGCTTTACCTTATCATTTCTCTTCTTTATATACATACCACACATGCATAATACTCTTTTAGAAAACAAGGCTGGGTGTGATGGCACATGCCTTTAATCCCAGCACCCAAGAGGCAGAGGTAGGCAGATCTCTGTCTACATAGGGAGTTCCACGACAGCTGGGTCTACAGTGAGACCCTGTCTCAAAACCCAAACGATAAAACAAAACAAAGAATTCTGAACCATTTGTAGGTTTATTACACCATGCTCTTTCACCTCTAAACATTTCAGTGTATAATTCCCAAGAGCAGGAACCGTCTCCTACATCACACATTGATGCAGCATTTTTGCAATTAGGATGCTTCGAGCTCTCCAGGCAAGCCCAGTGCAGCCCCATGTGAGAGCCTCTATAACCGCCAGACCTCAGTCCTGGCACATGGAATGGAGAAGAGGTGACAGCCCACTGACACTCAGGCTCAGCCAACTGGATCTGTCACAGGAGACTGGACAATGGATGCATGTGGCACAGGGGAAATCTGGGGTCCTATGTGTCATTTCCCTTGCTCCCCTTTCCCTTTCTTACATCTCATCTCTCCATTTCCCTAGAGGGGATATGGCCCAGACTTATTCCTTAAGTAGCAGGTGATTTATTAATAATTTAACACAACACAATGACCTATTGAGAAATTACTCTGAGCTTTGTGCAAACTGCCTTGGCCTTTTCTAAGTGAAATGAAAATTTCTCCTTTCCAGGAGCTTACCCTCATAGCCATGCTCCAGGATTAGCCACTTGGTCCATCACATATAGCACTGGAGACTTGAGAAGTGGTCCTAGTTAAAGTTGAGAGTGCTGTTCACATGAACACACCCAATTTAAAAGATTTAGTGTATTAAAAAAGAAATGCACTATGCCACGAATAATATTTTACATTGCCCACATGGTAATATATTGAACATATCAGGTTAAATAAAGTATACTCTATTTCAAATTAATTTTTATTTTGAAATGTGGCTACTACAAAGTAATAATTTAATGCACATATAACTGCCCATATTGGATGCTGTCATTTAGAATCTCTTTGCCCCAGACAGAAATAATACCTTTAGGGGTGGGGGGGTCTATGGTGAGATGAAGGAAACAATGAAGAAGCGGATGTTTGTAGCTAAAAATCTAGGCCTTGGAAAAGAAGAAACTAGATTTTTTCTTGAGGGAAAGAATGGAGTGGAACAAGTAAAAGAGAGTTAGCCAACCTGGAAGAGGTACTTGGAGACTCAGGGACTGGGAAGGGGAGGGTGGGCTTCAGTTTCTCCAGGGTTTCTCGATTCCTCCTAAGGAGGTTGTCTCTGAGAGGGCCCACCCATAAGGCCAGGACAGCCCTGGCCACAACATCCAGGGCCAGCACATTCATGTGAGCATCCTCTAGCATTGAACCTAGCCCTGAATGTCCAGGTAATATCAGGGAGAAGTCTGAAGAATTGCTTGGCTAGAAGCTAAGCATATGAATGTCTCAGTTAGAGTCAGTCACTAGAAGACAATCAGGACAGGCTGTGGGCGACCTTGCAAAGGATATGAGGCAGAATAAGATACCTGTAAGCCCTGGATTGCCTTTGTTCTTAACCTAAGGAAGATAGCCAAGATTGACACTGAGTTTCCAGTCAGAAGAGCAGGCAAAGATTGCACCTTTCACCAACACCTCCTACGTGCACCCAGCATGCAATGTTTCCCTACAGTGGAATCTCCTCATAATGTCCCTCACAAATCTCAAGCTAATAATTAGTAGCATTTCATGGGCTGCTGGAGGTGACTCTGAATCCTTTGAAATGTATTACAAAGTTATTTGAATTTGCATATGTATGTTTTCTAGGGAGGGAAGCCTAGATGCTTGCTCTAATCTTTAAAGGGATCTGATCTACAAAATAACACATTCCTGTACTCAAATATAAAGGCCTTTTGAGGGAGAGACGTATTCTAGCCATCTACCTTTACTCGCTCTATCATTCATTCTTGTAATTTGTTTATCTAAGTCCTTTCACACTTCCACCATCCAGACCCAGAGTGGCCCTGGACCTCTAGTCTTCGTTCTTCAGCTGGATGTCCTCTGCTTTTTAATCATGACTCCCCTTATTGCCTCTCTCCATCTCTAAACCTTATCACACACTCCTCCTCAAAGGAACAGAGACAATGGGTAAAGTGAAATGTCCCCCCTTCCGTTCTGTCTCTGCCTTCTCCCTAGGAATGCCTTGATGCTTCTCAGAAAACATCACTGGTGAGGGCTCAGGGGCTTATGCCTTCTCCACAGGCTGTTTGCAGTCTTATTCAAGATCCTGGGAAGAATAGGACATCTTTAGGAGGCATTGTTTTTTAGTGTGTGTGCTTTGGAGGTAGAAACTGATGTTGAGGGTCTTCCCACTTTATTTTTAGAGACAGGGTCTCTCACTAAACCTGGAGCTCATGGATGCTTCTAGATGGACTGGCCAGCAAACTCCAAGGATTACCTACCTCTGCCTCCCACAACATTGGGATTTCAGGTCTGCAGCTATTTATATGGGTGCTAAGGATCTAAGCTTAGGTCCTCATGCTTGCACAGCAAGCCCATTGCCAACTGAGTCATCTCCCCAACCCCTAGGGGCATCAGTATTGATAACATAAGCCTCAGTGAAATGTCAGTGCTGGAGCTGAGATGGGTTCTCACATGAGACCTCAAAGACAGGCCCCTTCTCCCTGGGTCCCTCCAGGGTTCCCACAGCCTCTGTATCTTTGGATTTCCCAGCACCTGCTGCCCTGAAACCCCTTACTACCCTTCAACACTTTTCCTCCCAGGACTTTTGCAAATGCTGTTAACCCTTCCTGGGAGGCCTTCTTCCCATTTTCTGCCAATCAAAGTCTTTCCATGATTTCTTCAAATCTCCACTGAACCTTTCCCTGCACTCTGAGTCCCTGGGTGGAGTCTCTGGCCCACACTTTGTGGGTATCTGTCACTTCCATGACTTTCTGCATCTTCTGCTCCCATGGTATCAATCCTCTCTTGCTTCTATAGCACATATTTTGCACTTAGCCAATTTTTTCTTGAAATCTTTAATTGCTTCAGTTGGATGACTTACCCCCTCTTCCCTGTTTAAATGGTTAACTTTGGGGGTGTTTTTTCACAACTAAGACTTCACTGTTTGTTGTTGGGTTATCAATAAAAAGACATGTGAACAATGCACATCTAATTTATAGTGCAAGTACTGGAAACTCCCAAACTATAAATTGTAGCCCTTTTCCAATTATTCCAGTGACTTTCCACCTGAAATTTGGAGGCAAATTCTCCTTACAAAGAGGTTATTAATCACCAGTACTTTCAATTATTAATAAGTTGTTTGCTTTAAAGTCCCATTAATTAATCACATACTTACAAGTCTCCATTTTTTTTTCATAGCAAACTGACAAATATATTAGGATAAAAAATTATACTGCCTTTGTGTCTTTGTCCACTTTCTGTTGTTACAATACCCGAGACTGTAAAATTTATTTTATAAAAAGTTTACTTAAGTTGGGGCTGGAGAAGTGGCTCAGAGGTTAAGAGCACAAACTGCTCTTGCAGAGGACCCGGGTTCAATTCCCAGCACCCACACGGTGGCTACGAACCGACCTTAACTCCAGTTCCTGGGGAATCAGCATTGCATGACTTGGGTGTACTCACATACATGCAGGCAATACACTCATATACATAAAATGAAAATAATAAAAATATTTTTAAAAGTTCACTTAGGTTTCAGTTCTGAAGTCAAAGAGCATAGTACCAGCCTCTCTTGGTTTCTAATATAGGCTTCATGTTGCCCCATCTCAGGTGGATAAGTGCCAAGCTCACTTTATAACACCCCATTTTCCTGTTAACCTGTCTCAAAGGAAGTACATTAATCCCTTCATGAGGGTAGAGCCCCCACGGTATGACCTAATTACCTTTTAAAGTTCCACCACTTATTGAAATTATTACATTGTGCTCATGACTCAACCTCAAAAATGAGTTTTGGTGGAGACAAATCATATTCAAACCATAGCACTCTGCAAAAGCCATCAAAGGCAGGTGTGATTATCCCTGGAAGAGCGAAGCTCAAGGTGCTGTTATCTTCCAAAAGTGGGTGTTCCAAGGATCATCTTGGATAGAGAAGATAAGTAGTTTCAAATGCTTGTGACAATGCCCAGTGCAGAATCAGGATTCCAAACACCACTCAGTTATGCTTCACTTTACAGGTCTTAAACACCCCTGCTTATCCCAAGTCATGAAATGGTAGGTTGACCGTAAGATCATCAAAGCCCCCCATGATTCAGTAGCTTTCTCTGTAGTTGAACAGAAAACAGCCAACCAGGAAATGGTTTCATCTCTCCAAAAGCTTTCATACGTACCTTATTGCACTGACTGGATCTTCTGGCCCTAGTTTGAGTTGGTGGGGCACCCGTGCATGGCTGTCAGTCTCAGGGGAAACAGTCAGCCTTTCCCCATTCCTTTCCTTTGTTGAAGGGGAATTATCAAGATGTCATGGCTGTTGATGGATCCTCTTTATGAGCCTGAGGGAGACCCTGCTCTATTCCTAGTTTCTGAGGATTTTACCAAAATGATTGGTATTAAATTTCATCTAATGCTTTTTTAAAAAAACTGATTTGTAAGATCGTGCAATTTTTCTTAGTCTGTTATTTTAGTGGATTATACTGATTGGTTTTTCAATACAAATCAACTGGGGATAAATGCTCCTTTGGTCCTGGGATGTAATTCTTTTGATATGTTACTGATTCTATTGGCCTCTGTGCTCCTGAGCAGCATTAATTTGAGGTTTTCTTCTCTGTATTGTTTTGTATCAGGGTAACACTAACTTCAGAAAATGAATTGGGATGTTCTCCCTCTTACCCTATTTCTGGGAGGTATTTTCCCAGTAGCCTCAGTGAAATCTATGAAATCAGAAGGACCACAGGAACCAAGGCTATTTGCTTCTCATATAGAAAATGAACATTCACACTTTATTTAATCACACCAGCATTTTTTCTTCTGAAACATTTTGCATTCTAGCTCCTTTACCTTCTAGCCCCAAGGGTCACTGACCTAGAATGGTCGATGGATGGGTGACCCAGAAAACTTGAGAAGCTTAGAGGCCATAGCCCTAGAGGACATGAATTGAGCAAGATCAAAGAGTAAGAAATCTGTAGTATGCTTTCTACAGCATGCCCTAACTCTCAACTAGATCTGATTTTGTATTTGAAGCCCTACTATTCAGCTGTAATAAGTGTGAGAGTTTCCTGAAGATAAATTCTTATATTAGACGTTGACTGGTCTCTCTCTACTAGGAGCTATGTTGCCTGGACATGCTGTGTGACTATGCTAAACATATAGCAATCACTCTTACTATGTGATTAAATAGTAGCTGGAGTAAACTTGGTCTTAATACTGCATAAAACTGTATAATTTTTTTTTGTCTTTTTGAAATAGGGTGTCCCTGTAGCTCTAGCTGGCCTGGAACTCCCTATGTAGACCAGGTTGGCCTTGAACTTACAGAGATCCACCTGCCTCTGCCTCTCAGGTGCTGGGATTAAAGCAGAACAGAAAACATCTTGGACTGAAATCCAGTTGTTCTGATCCCAAGACCCCACTCTCTATTTTGGCAACTTTCAGAGGTATTCTATTTAGGCCAATCCCAGACTTTGTGCCTTATGTGAGTATCCTTTTTACTTCAGAGGATGACTGAAAAAAAAATTCAACATGGTAATATATGTACAAGGACTCTGTGAACTCCAAGTCCCTCTGCAGATCTGAGGTGCTTCTTTCGAAGTTTAAGATCTCACCTGCTTCTTCTTCCAGTGTTTTTCTTCACCAGCTGAGCAATAGAGTAACCTGAGGGAACTTATGAAAAACACCGAGTCTTCACCCTCTTTCTTTCTTTTCATCCTTCATTTCTTTCCTTTAGAGACTATGACATGTCTGGGGCCAAAGAGGCAGTGGCTGAAGAAGTGTTGGAGCTGGAGGCCAAAGAGGTATCAAAGCCCAGGGGATGGTTATATGGAGGGGAACTGAGAAAAAAATGACAGATTGAAGACCTCAGAAGCCAGGCTTATCAGTCTCACCTTTGGAAAAGAGATTTTCAAATGGAGGCAGGGAAGGCTATAAAGTGCTTCAAGGTATAGAATGGAAATGAGAGGCAATGGTGTCAATGCATGACTCTCATGTACATATCCATTGGGGTGTGTGTGTGCGTGTGCGTGTGCGTGTGTGCGTGTGCGTGTGCGTGTGCGTGTGTGTTCTAAGTCTGAATACTAAGATGGCCTAAAAGCTATGACACTCCTACTGAGCACCAAACACATAGTCTCCAGGGCTTCTGAGAACTATCCCCCACTAAAAGGAACCAGGGATCTAGGAGACCTGGCTGATTCCAAGGCAAAGTTATCAGAAAGTTTTTGTCTAAAAAGTAAGGAGAAATGATTGAGGTTCTAGGAGTCATATGAAGAGGCTACCACTAGATAAGTCTCAGCAACTCTTATCATTAAATATATATGATTATATGGGGGTGGAGAGATAGTTCAGTGGTTAAGAACCCTGGTTGTTCTTACAGAGGACCCAGGTTCAGTTGCCAGCACCCACATGGCAGTTCCCAGTACCCACAACACTCCATAACTCCAGTACCAGGAGCTCAGATGCCCTCTTCTGAGTATACTTTAATACATACAGATAAAAGGCTCATACATATAAAATAAAAATAATAAATAAAAAATTAAAAAATAATAGGATAAAAATAGATTTATTTTTATTATTTTTATTTTATGTGTATGAGTTATTGCCTGCATGTAGGTAAGTGCACCCATGTCATGCAATGCCCGAGGAAGACAGAAGAGGCTGTCGGATGTGGAACTGGAGTTATGGACAGTTGTTAGCTGCCAAATGGGTGCTGGGATTCAAACCCGGGTCTTCTGTAAGAACAACCAATGTTCTTAACTGCTGAGCCATCTCTCCCAGCCCCCAGTAGAAATAGATTTATAATCCATTGTATAAAATAGAATCTATGAGTCCATATTGATTTAAATACATAAGTGGGATAAAAGGAGAAATTATTTATAATAGAACACCAATAAATGAATGTAGAGGATATGATTTAGAATTTTAAAAAACCAGAATTTGGCATCTGTGGTGGTCATAAAAATGTGTCTCTCCAATTTCGTACTGCAGAGAACATAACTGACCTATGGCCACAGGTGCTGTGATCCAAAGTCCATTGCTGAGTCTTTCTAAGGCTAATGTTTTCAGTCAATGACTCTTGGGAATGGAGAAATTAATACAGGCTCCTTTCTGGAGGACACGGGACTCTGCTGATGCAACCTTGACTTAAGCTGCCCACTGGCTCTGCCAAACTTGCTTAGAACGTCACCACAGGCTAAGGCCTTCTCTACTCAACCCTCCTTCCTTCTGTGTCTTCACATATGACATCCCACTTGGCCTTTTCTGGCTCCCTCTTCCATCGACCCACATGGGTTTCCCCAGGCTGTCTCCTGCAGGTGTAATCCTGTCTTGGTGCCTGACTCTTGGTAGGTACAGCCAACTCTACAGTAACTGTAGTCAGCACTGGTGGTATTGGTTCAGTGGGAGTCATCAGTGGATGTCCAGGCTGGCAGGTAGAGGTTGATATTTGGTGGGCAACATGATAGTTTCTAAAGTTCCAGATTATTTCCTCACAAATAGCTTATTATTAATTAAGGGAAAATTGTGTCTTTAGTGGCAAAGGTTGACATACTACCTAGCTTGACCCAGGAGATCAAAGATCATGTAACTGTCACAGGGTAGGTTGACATTGTATGTCCCTGACACCATTTATTAAGCCTGCAGAAATGGACTCAGGGCTGAATTACATACCTGTAATTCCAGCACTCTAGAGCATGCAGCAGGATCATGAGTTTGAAGCTAGCCTGCCCTACATCTCTGAGTCTGGTCATGAGGAGACATCCATGTGTGCATGTTGTGAAATGTGCCATAGAACATACTTTGAAGGTCAGAAAAGACAAGGAAGAACAGGAAAACTGCTCCAGGGTGAAGAAGAGAGAAATGAAAGGACAACTAAACATCCCATATAAGTCCAGGTTGGACCAGAAAGCAAAAAGAAGCAACGTCAGGACAAACTGGCAAAATTCAAATGGAACTGTGGGTTGGATGGTTGTGTTGAACCATATTGACCTCCTTGTTGGGAAGGATGTGTGTTCATTACATTGGAGAGGGTCTTTGTTTTAGGAAACACATTGAAAAATATTTAGAGATCATGTAGGACTCTAATAGTTTAGACAAAGTATGATAATAATGGGTTCAGATGTATACACATGCTTGTACACCTGTTCACCCAGAGGTGGAGGGGAACTAAGTATTGGGAAATCTGGGTGGAGGGAATGTAGAAGATCTTTATATTATCTTGCAACTTTTCCACACAATTGAAATTATTTCATAATAAGTCATCAAAAAGGGAAATAGTTCAGGCCATAACATACTTTCTACAAAAGTTTGAGGACCTAAGTTTGATCTTCAGAACCGATGTTAAAACTGGATATGGCAATGCACTCTTAGTGTGCACTTGTAACCCCGTGCTGGAGAAGCAAAGACACACAGATCCCTGGGGCTCACTGGCCAGCCAGCCTAGCTTAATTTGAGGGCTCTAGGTTCAGTGAGAGACCCTGTCTTAAAAAAATAAGGTGGTTAGCTCCTGAAGAATGACATACAAGGTTGTTCTTTGTCCTCCACTCACACATGTATTCACATGTGCTTATGTCCACACACAGGTGCACCTGCACACACAATAAATCAATAAATAATAAAAATATTTAAAAAAATACCTCTATCTATCTTAGACAAGTTCAGCCAACCTATTAGACTTAGCATTCATTTTTATAGCTCTTCTGAGGACAGAGCTGTGACCTGCAGCCTTACCACCTCAGTCCATCATCTTTACAGCTGCAATACTTGCTTGTTACTTGAAGACTCGGTGTTCAGCGAGGCACAGACTCTGTAACCAGGGTGTGGTGGTTTGAATGAGAATGTCCCCTATAGGTTCCAAGTATCTGGATATTCTGTCCCCAATTGGTGGCACTGTTTTGAGAGGTTTTAGGAGGAAGCATGTCACTGGGGATGGGCTTTGAGAGTTCTTAAGCTTGTCAGATTTCCAGTTGTTTTCAGCTTCCTGCTTTCTTTTCTGGCCACTTCCTGCCACCATACCTCCCCACCATGACAGACTCTAATCTCCCTAGATCTGTAAACTAAATAAACTCTTCCTTTAATAAATTACCATGCTGGAGAGATGGTTCAGTGGTTAAGAGCACTGGTTGCTCTTGCAAAGTGTTCTTGCAGAGGACCTAGGTTCAATTCCCAGCACTTACATGTCAGTTAACAGCCATCTATAACTCCAGTTCCAGGGTATCCAATGCCTTCTTCTGAACTCCATGGTCATGCATGACAGAGGTTCACTTACAGACATGGAGGCCATACACTTATGCACATTAAATAATACAATAACAAAATATTATAGTTTTGGGGCTGGGAGATAGCTCAGCAGTTAAGAACACTGGTGGTTCTTGCAGAAGACCAGGGTTCGAATCCCAGCACCCACATGGCAGCTAACAACTGTCTGTAACTCCAGTCCAGGGGAATCCGACAGCCTCTTCTGACCTCCGCGGGCATTGCATGACACAGGTGCACTTACCTACATGCAGGCAATACATGCATACACACAAAATAAAAATAATAAATAAATTTTTTTAAAGTTACCTTGGTCATGGTTTTTATCACAGCAGTAGAAAACTAACTAATACACAGGGCATCTCTGCCGGGGTCAGTATTAGGAGCCCCAGGCTGGGGGCTCAGCCAAGCCTTCAGCGGCCTCAGCATCACATCCCTTGCTCTACTCCTGGCCTTAGCATGGCCTCTTACTGTGGATCCTGTGCCTGGAGCTTCAACTTGGCTCTCTCCAACCCCATTTCCTGCTTCTCCTGGGGACTAAAATCCCACTGCTGTTGTACCATGACCCTTGGATGCCAGTGATCTTCTGCCTGTTACTCTCACACCGAGCTACCTGAACTCTCCACAGCTCTTCTCTGTCTTTCTCCTGGGACAGGCTTCAGTTTTTTCTTCTGGCCTTCTGTGTGCTACTCTCTGTCCTTGCCTCCTCACACCACCTGTTGCCAGCTTCCCTGTCTCTGGAGTGGGTACTGCACACCACCTGCCACTGAGTTTTGCTCCAGAACATCTGTCTCATTGAAGTAGTTAATGTTTTGCACACATCCCCACAGCATTTGGTATGCTCACTGCCAGACACTCCTCACATTTTAGTGTTCAACTGTCGGCTTTATGCACTAGATTAGGTTCCCTGAGGGTAAGAATAATGTCTTCTCACTCAGTGCTGTCTTCCCAGAAGTTCTAAGTATCTGTGAAATGAATAAAGGAATGTATGTCTAGCACCCAGGTCCCTGTTGGTACTCATTAGCAGGACCAGTCCTTTACCAGGTATCATCATTTGTATAAGCCTAGACCAAAAGCATGATTGGAACACAGCAAGATTAGCAGAGAGGAAGTACAAGTTTGGTTCCCAAGGAGCAAGACTGCTCACCTGGTTCAGGTAGGCATGACAAGCTGGTCTTTCAGAGGAGACATGACAGAGGACTTTCAAAACAGGCTCCTCTTGAAATCAAGAAGAGGCAACCTCACTCTGGCAAGAGTGCATCCTCGTAAAGAACACCATGGGCAGTAGCCATCCTCACAGGGTTCCTCAGACTCATCGGGGGTTCACAAGAGAAATGCGGTTTCTTAACTCCTGAAGCTCTGGCCCTCTGGTCCAGGACTCCATACTTTAAGCAAGCTAGCTATATATAGACTAAACCCAGAACTTGTGAGCTGTAGAACTGAACAGGATTCTGGCAGGGCTGGGTTCACAGCTCGTTTTCTTTTTATCAGAGTAATACTCTTGCTTGGATGTAGTAGTGTGCTTATCCATTTATCCATAGAACGCACCTTGGTTGCTTCCCGTTTCTGGCCATTATGTATATGTGTTTTTGTAAGGACCTGTTTTCTATTCAGTTGAGTTAGTACTAAGGAGAGTGACTGATGGATTATATAAGATTATTTTTAGCATTATGAGAAGCTGACCATACTGTTCTCTATTCCCCCAGCAGTGGATGAGAGTTCCTGCTGCTCCCCATCCTCACAAGCATGTGGTATTGTCAATCTTCCTACATTATTTTATTTTTGACTGACAAATATTTGTGAAGTAGCATATATTTATGAAGTGAACTATAATGCTTCAATATATATGCACGTTCAAGTTAATTAACATACTCAAAACCTTACATAGTTATTTGTATGTGATGAGGACATTGAAAATTCTCTGTTTGTGATTTTAAAAAACATACATCACTTTTGTTTTATTTTGTTTGAGACAGGGTCTCCTTGTAGCCCCAGCAGGCCTGGAACTCACTATGTAGACCAGGCTGGCCTCCATCTCACAGAGGTTTGCCTGCCCCTGCCTCCTGAGTGTTGGGATTGATAGCTCCTCCTGGATTAAAGGTATGTGCTACCACATGCCAGGGCATTACATTTTTATTAACTGTAGTTGCCATACTGTGCAATAGATCAGCAGGACTTACTGCTCCTGTCTAACTGAAGAATGTATTGGAAGCCAGCCATCCTGACAGGGTGTAGTGTACGTGTGCCTTATTGTTTAATTTTCAATTCCCCAGTGACAGATAATGTTTCAAATGCTTACCTGCCATCTGTGCATCTTCTTTGTCCGTTTTAAAATTGGGATGTCTATTTCTTACTTTTGTGTTTTAAGAGTAAATTGTATGTTTTGGATACAAGTTATTTGTCAGATTTCGTGGATTATGAATTTTTTCCCCTGGTCTGTGTCTTCTCTTTTTATTCTCTTAAAAGAATCTTTGGAAGAGCCAAAGTGTCTGGTTGCAATAAAGCCCACCTTGACTATTCTTTCTTTCATGGATTGTGCTTTTTGTGTTAAACATAAAACTAACAGTGTTTAAGACTCACCATTGCATTTAAGGTTGTCTAGATTTTTCCCCTATATAGTCTTCAAGAAGTTCCATAGCTTTGCATTTTATATTGAACTATATGGTCCATTCTGAATTAAATTCCTCATCAGTGTACACTCTAGGTCTCCATTATTATTATTTTTTTTGCGTGTGTATGTTCAGTTATTCCACCATCATTTGCCGAAAAGATATTCCCTTTTTTATTGAAGTGCCTTGTTCTTTGCTGAGGATCACTTGCTTGTATTTGTGTGGATCTATTTATAGGCTCTCTGTTCCTTGACCTATTTGTTTATGGTTTCTTGAATACTATGGTTTCATCGTGAGCTTGAAGTTGGGCAGTGTCAGCCTCTGATGCTTTTCTTTAGTGTTCTGTTGGCTAGTCTGTATATTTTGACTTTTCACAGAACTACTGGGATTAATTAGTACGTAAAAGAACCTGGTGGGATTTTTGACTAGGATTGTGCTGAATCTATAGATCAAGTTGGGAAGAAATGGTATCTTAAAATTGAATCTTCCTACCCATGAAAATGGTGCACTTGCTCTCATTTACTTATATATTTTAAAATTTCTTTCATGGGGATTATTAGATTTTATTGTATATAGCCTAATTATTTCATTTTTTGTTGCAAACTGTTACAAACTGTATTTCTTTAGTTTCATGTTAAAGTAGGTCTGTGTTTTAATCCCTGTGTCAATCTCTGTTGTTTAATTTGTAGAACTGGAACATACATTTCTTTAACAAGAAGCAGATATTTTATTTAAGAAGGCTCAAGCCTCAAAATCTGGACCCTGAAGGAAGTAGTACATACCTTTTATACCTTAGGCATTGGGTTACAGTGAAAAGAAGACTTGCATAGTTATTGATTAGCTATCAGTAAAATCTTTAAACCAGACAAATTGTTATAAATATAGAAAAGAAAAAATGCTAAAAAAAAAAAATCCCCTGTCTGAAAGTTATTGCAGAAGTCTCTCTCTGAGGCAAAATAGAAAGAGGAAGCATCCGTGAAACAGGGGACAGGCCATAGGCTGCACTGAGTGAGTGCCGGTGCAGAACACACATTTTCTAACCATTGCATTTGCTTTTGCTTTCTGAAGTCTTCTCACTTCCATGCCTCTTCTGGTTTAAAAGAACATTTTGTATTATTCTCTTTTCTCTCCTTTCTGAGAAAATATATTACCTTAAGGAATTTTAGTATCTGTCTTAGCGTCTACAATATATCTTTACAATTAATCAACTCACACTAGGTTGTCTCTCGGGTAATTCATGTCCCCTATTAGGAAGCATGCAAAGACCCCTTGGCTCTTCTGATGTTGCTGTCACTCACTTCACTTATTCATACCTATATTCAGTACATCGTTCCCATCATTACTTCAGACAAATAGTGATCAGTTTGATCGATAAAAAATATCTTATCGTCACAACCCTTCATTCACTTTTCGCCCACACTCTTCCTTAGGCAGATCAGAGTCTCTGGCTTGCATTACCTTCTCCTCGAAAAATTCTTTTGATGTTGTTTGCAAGACAGATCTACCAATGGCAATTTTCCTCACCTCTCTCTGAAAGTCTTTATTTCTCCACCACTTTTGAAGGATAATTTCTATGAATACAGAATTTCAGTTCAGTGGGTGTTCCCTTCAGTACTGTGAAAATTCCACTCCATTTTTTTCTCCCTTGCACAGTTTTGGATGAGATATCTGAGGTGATTCTTGTCCTTGCGCTAATATAGGTAAGTTTTATTCCTTTTCTCCCTCTTCTTTAAAGATTTTTCTTTTTACCCTTAGTTTTCTGCAATTTGAATATAACATGCCCAGGTGTTATTCATGGTGCTGATCCTGCTTGGTGTCTTTTGTTTGTTTGAGACCAAGTCTCCCTATAACCCCAGCTGGCCTGGAACTTGCTATGTAGACCAGGCCAGCCTCAATCTCACAGAGATCTGCCTTCCTCTGCCTCCTGGGTGCTGGGATTAAAGGTGTGTGTCACCACACCCAGCTTCAATTGGGATTTTTGGGTAGTGGGGTTGGAGAGAAGGCTCATCAGTCAAAAGCACCTGTTGCTTTTCCAAGGACCTGAGTTCAATTTCCAGTAACCCCATCAGGTGGCTCACAACCGTCTTTAACTCCAGCTCCTGGGGGATCCAATGCCTCTGGTTTCCATGGACACCTACATTCATGCACACACACACACACACACACACACACACACACACACACTCACTCACAATTAAAAATAAAATCTTAAAAAGAAATGTATGAATGGCATTGACTTAAACTTGTCTCAAGTATTAAACAAATCACTTCCAATAGGTGCTGCTTTTGTTTGCCTATTGTTTGGTGTTCTATAACCAAATCCTTGGTTTGGTGTCCCTCTTTCATTTTGGAAAATGCTGTCATTATTACATTGAAGAGATTCAGAGTATGCCATCCCAAAATGGGCCATAAGGATTGTTTTGAGCTGAAGGCAATTAAGAAGAAATAAACGTAAGAAAAACTCTTCCTCTTTCTATCAGGAAAGGCAGGACAATTTTCAGCCCATGATTCTCAATCATTGGAGACAACTGTATGCTCTCAGCCCACAGACAGCAGCTGAGGAATCTACTTAACAAGCCTGCTCAAAGGACCCTTATTTTCATGGGTTTCCCCAATGTATTTACCATCCCACAAATTGCCCTTCCTCAAGGTCCCAAGTTGTTTTTCTTTGTCTTGCCACTTATTTACAAATTGCCCTTTTGTGAAGATCAGTATCTATGGGGAACTGGTTTCAAGAATCCCCTGCAGATTCCAAAATCTAAGCATGTTTAAGTCCTTTCTATAAAACCATGTGGCACTTGCCTAAAATCTGTGCGTATCCCCTCATCTACTTTAAACTATCTCTAGATAGCATATAGCTCAAAGCAATATAAATGCTGTGTAAATAGTTTTTATACTGTATGGTCTAAGGAATAATGGCAGAAAAAGGTTCTACAATATGTTCAGACAGGTGTAATCTGTGTGTGTGTGTGTGTGTGTGTGTGTGTGTGTGTGTGTAAATATTCTTGCTGAAAGGTTAGTTGAATCCACAGATACAGAACTTGTAGATTCAGAGGGCTGACTGCAAGCCCGTGTTCCCATCAGTCCTTACAGTTATTCAACTAAAGTGCACCTGTATGTATGTGTGTGATATAAACTGTGCTTGCTTCTCTATTTATTTATTTATTTATTTTTATTTTTCCTTTGCCAGTCTAATCTGCAGGACTCCAGCTGGAAAACCTAAGAATGAAAAAAATATTTTTCCTCTCCTATGACTCCAGGCTGGATTTTAAATCCTGCCTCTACCACATACTAGAGAGATGATCTCAGGCAAGCCACCTTATCTCATGGAACCTTAGTTTCTTTAACTATGTAAAGGAAATGATGATCTTTTCTTATACAATGCGGTGAAGGCAAACAAGCTCATGTTGTGCACACTGCCTGGAAGAGAGTGGCAGTGGTCCTTGTTGGTGAGGCTCATGGGACAAAGAGAAAGCCGACATGCGCAGGCATGATAGGCCCATGAGACAAAGCTGATTCCAATGCCTGGCTGGCATGGTGTAGCCACTCAGATCCTTCCAAGACTGATAGAGAAATCACTGGAAGGGAAGAAAGTGGCACAGACTAAACTCTACGTAAAGCTCTACATGAATGGGGGGACAGAATGTCCTGGGATCTGGACATTTGTGTTTTCTAAAGCTTGAATAATATTCCTGGATATTCAGAAAGTCTCAAGAACTAGAAGTCTGTGAGTGCGGATGTCAAGTTCTCTTGCACCAGCCTCAGAACTGGCTTTGGTGAGAAGGGCATCTCCGTGGTTGGCAATGTTCTAATTTGGTCCAGCCCAGAGGTCTAGGGTTACCCTGCTTGAACATCCAGCCCAGCCCACTTCTACTCCTTCTTAAATTATAAATAAGATGTTTGAAGCTGAAAACTATGATTTCATGGGAAAATAATCCTCTTCCTTTGCAAAAACAACAGTATGTTCTTGCATGGAAGGGGAGGTTGAGTCACTGCTGACACAAAGAAAACTAAGAAATACAGATGTAAACAACTTTGAAATGTTTACTATAAGATCCAAATTGCCCTACTTTCAACTTACCTGCTTTTAAAACATGAGCTCTAAAAAAACCATTCAAATGGCCGAGATGGGAAAACGGGGACCAAATTATCTCTGTATCTGAAAGAATTAAAACCATGTAGCACAGCCTTGCTTTTGTTTATGTAAGAGAAATCAAAGCTTGAGTCCACACACATTCTGGAATACCAATGTTCATACTAGCTTTTTAGTAATAGCTAAAAAATTGAAACAACTCTCATGTCCATCAAGAGGTGAATGTATAAGTAAATATGGTATATCCATTCAATGAAATACTACTCAGAAATGAAAAGGAATGAACTATTGATCTATGAAAAAACATGGATGAATTTTAATATATTTATGTAGAAGTCAAACAAAATAGAGTCTAAAATATATGATTTATTTGATATAAAATACTGAAAAATTAACACTGAAAGCAGATCAGCAGTTGTCTGGGAGGGGTGGGCAGGGTGGGAGTCAGGGAAAATCCAAAATGTGGTGCTTTGACATGCTGAAATGGAAACACATGTTGTGAGTGCCCTGGGACCCCGGAGTGGGGGGTAGAGTCGGCGCTGAGTCACAACACAGACACCGGGAGTCAGGTGAGAAGCAGGCAGTGCGAGCAGCTGCAGACTCATTTATTGTGGATATGGGACTGCCTTGTATACCCCTCTCCCAATGTCCCATTGGCCTCAGCAGGCCTCCTCGGGTCGTGTCTGATCCTCATTGGCTCTCTATGTTGAGCTATCTTGCGTCAGCCGTCTCTATGTCCTTTGGCAGAATACAGGTTCGACTCAACCAGATGTTTTTGGCACGATTGCGGCACGCATGCGCTGGTTGTTGAGGCCGCACTTCCTCCTACAAATGCACTCTGAGGAACAAGTCTCTCTGACCTTCCTCACCCTCTAGCAATCTCATTAAATAACTGGGAAAGAATAACCACTGGAAAAGAGAAGAAATCAATGTTACCCCTAAGCACAGACATTTCACTTGACTTCTGTGTGGCTGAACGTGAACTGTCTCCCACAGGCTCATGTTTTGAATGCTTTGGTCCCCAGCTTGTAGCACTATCTGGGGAGGTTGTGGAAACTTTAGGATATGGGGCCTAGCTGCAGGAAGTGATTATGGACATGCCTTTGGAGGTTATATTAGTCCTCAGTCCCTTCCTCATACTCTGCTTCCTGCCTGCTATAAGGTGACTGCCTTCCTCCTCCACATACTCCCATTGCGTGAGGTTTAGCCTCACCACAGGCTCAGAATCAACGGCTCCAAGGATTATGGACTGGAAACATCTGAAACTGTGAGTTAAATAACTCTTTTTCCTTAAGTGGTTCATATCAGGTATTTTGTCACAGCAATAAAAAAATAAAACCTGAAGTAACCTAGCAGCTCCAAGACATTACCCAGGAGACCATCTGTGTAAGAGGCAACCTTTGCTGACAGCGCATTTTCACTCCTTACATCCGAACAGCTTGTCCACAAGCTATTGTCTGCCTCTCAGGCCCATTCTTCCCAAGAGACTCATTTGTAAGCTGCTATGTAGCCTCTGGGGCCAGTCCTTCCTTAGGAGAAAAAAAGGCTCTTGACTGCATGGGCTTCCTGGGTAATCACCATCCTGTGATCTCTGATCTCCAGGGCATGTTAAATGAGCTGATAAGCCCTTTTCTCCTGCTGACCTGTTTACTGTCAGTTCACTCTAGAAAACCTCCGAGGGAGACAGGGAAGCTTTCCCTCTGCCCTTACCTTTCCAGGTATACATATTTTAGAGCTGTACCCCTTAAGTAGGTGCAGTTTATTGTAGGTCAAGTGTACCCAATAGTGCTGTTAAAAAGAAATCTGTCCTTGGAACATCACCTTTCATTTTGCTATCTGTGATCAGGCAGCAGAGCCACTTGCTGATTCCCATTCTTTAAAAAAGCTGAGTTTCACAAGCAATAAAAGAAATGAAAAAACAAAAATGTCTGTTTCTACACATCTAGAAAAACTATAAATACAAAATGCCAAAGGAGATATGGCTAAATAGACTGTCTTACACTTCCATTCATTTTTTTTGTTGGGAGCAATAATTGGCTTGATGTTTCTATGGGCAATTTGTTAGGAGACATTAAAAGTCTTAGAATGTCTGTAACATTTTGACCCAGTCTACTTTAGGAATGAACACAGGGGACACTATTTGGGCATGTGAGAAATGTTAGGGTTCCAAACAGCAGCAGTTTCCCCCCTCCCCAACAGGGACCTCACCTTGACCTTTGGAGTCAAGGGAAACAAACTCTGCTGAGAAGCAGCCTGCCTTTCCTCTGACCTCCAAAGATAAGCAGATTCTACCTGATAACCAGAGATTTTAGAAGCTGTTTATCACAACAAGCTTTTCTCTTATCTTAAGAGAGAAAAAGCAAACACTTCCAGACCCTAATCCCACCTGGCAGACTGAACGGAGCCAGACTTTTCCTGCTTCCCCTTCCCTGATTTCTCTCCCAAACATTCCCCCCTTCCACACCCTAAAGCCCCCCTCTATAAAGT
>NW_008360317.1:5731912-5753611 GCF_000622305.1 Nannospalax galili | reverse complement strand
CCCTTCCCTTCCCTTCCCTTCCCTTCCCTTCCCTTACATCTTTCCCTTTGCTGGCATCTTTCCCTTCCCCGAGGGAAAGGTGCCCTGTGCGAAATAAATCTGTATCCCGCTGAGAATTCCATCTGTGCCTCGGTGCCTCATCCATCCGCTCGTGCTCTCCACCGCACGCTCTCTCCAACATTCCTATCTATCAAGAAAGACACAGCTTCAAGGGTAACTTCAATATTGTTTATATTTACAAAAAAATGTTCAAATAATCTGCGCAGTGGCAATCCCTACTTGTGGCTTGTGGTCGGTCCATGGTTTCAGCTACATGAGGTCAACCATAGTCCAAAATCTCAGAAATAAACATTAACTTTCAAATTACATGTCATCCAGGACTGGAGAGATGGCTCAGTGGTTAAGAACACTGGCTGCTCTTCCAGGGGCCCCGGGTTTGGTTCCCAGCACCCATATGGTGGATAACAACCATCTGTAACTCCAGTTCCAAGGAATCCAACAGCATCTTCTGGCCTCCACAGGTATCATATGACATGGGTATATTTACATACATGCAGGCAAAACACTCATACACATAAAATAATAATAAATTAAAAAATTAAAAATTGCATGTCATTCTGTATCCCTGTTCTACCCTTCCTGGGCATGCACCATCCCCATGTCCACCAAGCCCTCTTGTACAAGCTCTCTGCCCAGAGCTCACATAATGGCTGCTTACATTACCAAGAGGATTATTGCAGGGGTCATGGTGCACCTACTAAAGTCACGTTTATTTGACCAATGGCTTCACAGCACAAGAGTAGTGATACTGACCAGTTAGATGTACCACAGGAATATTATACAGTATGTCTTTTAAGTAAAAAGGTAAATGGTTTTTGACTTAATAATAAAGAAAGAAAAAACATGCTGAGGTTGCTTGGACCTAAAAGAAGCCAATATCTTACTGTGCTTAAGTTATACACTAAGCTTTACTATAGATATGTCTGTTGAGATGGTTAATCTTGTATTGAGAAATACCTAGGAGATTAGTGAAGCACAGGTCTGGGTGTTTCTGTGAGAGTATTGAGTAGGGAAGACCTGCCCTGAATGTGGGCAGCACTCAACCATGGGCTAGTGGCCCAGATAGAATGCAGGGGAAAAGGAACGAGCCCACTAGCATAAGCCTTTTCTCTCTGCTTCCTGGCCACCATGATGTGAAATGCTCTACTCCACTATGCTCTCCCTGCCACAATGGATTGACGCCTCTGAAACTGTGAGTCAAGATAGAGCCTTCCTGAAGTGTTTTTGCTCAGATATTTTATCATAGGGATGAAACACACAAGAATGCATGCATGCACACACACACACACACACACACACACACACACACATACACACACAGTAAAAGCATATATGGACACAGTTCAGTACTCTGTATGGTTATAGGCATCCACTACAGTAGTCTTAAAATACATCTCCTGTAGATAAGAGGCCCACTGTATGCCAAGTTAGTTAAGGCTAGCTATGTCAGGGGCCAGAGAGATGACTCAGAGGCTAAGGGCACTGGCCACTCTTGCAGAGGATCAGGTTTGGTTTCTAGCACCCACATGGTTGTTAGCAACCCTTCTTAACTCCAGTTCCAGGGGAATCCAGCATCCTCTTTTGGCCTCCACAGGCATTGCACACACATGGCACACTTACATGTAGACAAAACACTCACATACACTTAAAGTAAAAACAAAATAAATAAATAAATAAATAAATAAATAAGCAGATTAAGGAAAAAGACTGGCTATATGTTAGTAATATAACCACACAAGTATAAGTTCTCTGGAAACAAACATGGAAGCAGTTGACAGGGAGTCAAACCTGTGAGCAGGAAGAGCCAAGATTGGTGGAGAGAATGGCCATGCAGGACCCACACAGTCTATTGGATAGGTGTGTCCTCTGAAAGAACTAGCACTGAGACCTAAGAAACTCTGTAGACAGAGAGGGAGACAGTCACCCTCCCATCCAATCAGTCAGCTTCAATTGCATGAGAGGGCTGGTCTAAGCCTTCCTGCACTGAGGCAGCAGGAAGTGGCCATCTTGGCAGGGTGGCAACAGATCTTGAAAGCTCAGCTGAGATGTAGGAGAAAGAGACCACGGGCATTCATGCCTTTGTAAGTGACCCTCCCTCCCAAATAGCATAAGCTTTGTTGGCAAGCCCAAATAAATATCCTTATTCCCCAAATCATAACTTACAGGGACATTGTGTCAGTTTTGTTGGTTGGTCGTAAAGACAGAGAGGGGCCTGGGAGCTGAGAAGGACACAGAGTGCCTCACAGAGGGCTAGAGGGCGTGCCTGGGCCTCCCAGGAGAGAATTTGGCACTACAGAGTCTTAGAAGACCCAAGAAAGTCTGAGGCCGAGAGGACAAAGCTTTCAGATCCACTCCTGCTGCAGTCAGGTCTGTGCATCTGATCACAGACTGCTGGCTTCACAAAGCTGAGGCCACGCCCTGGGCCCTGAGCTAGAGATGCTGCAGCCACACCCAGCTGAGCACATGTGTCCTCGGGGGTGGAGTGGAGGGTGGGGTGGGGGGTGGGGTGGCAAGTGTCTTCCTGTCCACCAATGCTCTAAAGCACATCCTCTCTGAGCTGGGTACAGTGGCCAATGCCTGCAATCCTAGCACTCAGGAGAACAAGGCAGGAAGAACCCAAGTTAGATACCAGTCTGGGCTAAAGAGCAAGGCCCTGTCTCAAAATAAAAACACAAACACAATATGATCCAATGCAATATACCACTTCCTCCTGTTATTTGCACCTTTTCCTCTGCATCTACTGTCTATACTGATTTTTAGAGGTAGTCTTTTTATGAAGTGTTTGTTGTAGAAGTTATTTAAGAACCGTCTGGAGGGAAAAACACTATTGAAATTTAATTAATGGGAAAGACAGTAAGTAAATAAGATTCTGGAGAAAATGCAGTACATAAGAACTGAAGCCACATTCACTGTAACTTGAATTTGATGGCCTGAAAATTGATAGGTGGTAGACAGGCAAATCCTCAGAGTACCTGGTTTTTGTGCCTTCACAGGACAAGCTATTCAAATGGGGAGGGAAGAATTTCTGTCTGGAGCCATCAAAGCCCCTTCCTGCACTGCCACTGCACTCATGCACGTGTGTGTGTGTGTGTGTGTGTGTGTGTATGTATCTTCATGGGAGAGTTTTTTATGACCAGTACCAAGGAACCAAGGACACAGGCCAGCCAGTCTCCTATCTACCCAGGGAGGCGTGCAGTGGGACTCCAGCCTCAGTCAGTAGATGGAACACAGCCCACATGGGAAGGAAGGACATTTGTATAAGCAGCAGTACTGGATTTCTGGGTCAGAGAGCTAAAGCTAGAATGGTTACACAGAAGAGTTGCTAATTATGGAAGGAGCTACTGGCTTCTGTTTGGATCTCCATTAGAATCTCATTAGCAAGCCACAGGTCAAGTGCAGAGCTGCGGCTGGCCTGCTAAAAAAGAAACTGTAAACAACCTTACAAAAACTAGGAATTACGACCAGGCCAAGTATGAGCAAGGATGTGGGTCATGCTTGCTTCTGTTTTGCTGCTGAGAGTGTAACTTGTTAAAACAGTTTGGGAAGCGATTTGGCATCATCTTCTAGAGTTGAACATTTGCCTTCCTTCTGTTTCAACAGCTCCAAGAATACACCCTGGAGAAACTCTTGCACGTGTGCCCAGGAAATAAAGTGGCATAATGTTCATAATCACACTCTTAGCAAGAGAAAAGTGCTGTAAACAAACAACTCAATGCCCACAGACTAATGAATACATAAATAAAATGAGGAGATGACTTGGTGATAAGAAGTAACAATACACCCTCGACGTGGAGGGAGATAGAAAACATCAGGCTAAGTGACAGGAGCCAGGCACAAAATACTGCACATGCTATGATTGCATTTCCATGAGATGGCCAGGACAGAAGACTCTACACAGATTAGTGGTTGCTGGGGGCTGGAGAAAGAGGGAAGCTGGTGCAGAAGGATATCTGAGATTTCTACCTCGGGTGATGCAGATGCGAATGACTACAATGAGAGCTCTCCAGTCTGTGAGCATACTGAGAAACTCTGGACTGCACGCATTAAAAGGTAACTTGTAAACAGTACATGTGCTGAATCACCTGGGAGATGGGCCTCTGGGCATGCCAGACTGGTCCACTGTGAGTGGCACCATTCCTTGACTGGGACCCTGGACTGAATGAATGGGGAAAAGGAGCAGAGCACCAGCAAGCATTAGTTACTCTGTGCTTCTTACTGTGGAGGCAGCATGACCAGCTCCCTCAAGTTCTTGCCACCGTGACTTCCCTGCCATGATGGACTGTGACCTCTGAGCTAAATAAATCCTTTCTCCCTTAAGTTGCTTTTGTCACAGTATTTTATTACAGCCACAGGAAAAATACTAAGACAATACATGAATTGTATCTCAACAAGCTATCTACAAACAAACCCAAATGCCTGTGAATAGGAAGATTTATGCACACAGAATACTAGATTTTTACATAAAGGAATATTGTGCAATAATGAAAAACAAATGGGTGACAGTTATATTGATCACTATGAATGAATATTGGTAGCATTAGTGTAATATTGGTTAGTATCACCCAGTGGCAAACACACCAGAAAGCTGCACAGGGTGATACTCTTTTTATAAAGTTTAAAGCCAAGGTAAGATTGCCCAGTAAACATGCACGTTTCTATATGTGGTTGTGTGTGTGTGTGTGTGTGTGTGTGAGAGAGAGAGAGAGAGAGAGAGAGAGAGGATGTGTGTGTGTATATATGTGTGTGTGTATATATATACACTGCTGGGAATTGAACCCAGGGCCTTTCACATGCTAAGCAAGTACTTTGCCTCTAAGCCATATACTTCAGTCCTTTGGAAAATTCATTGCTTAACTAAGTCTGTGATAAACCAGCTACCATCAGAAATAGAACTAGAGGATAGTAAATGTGGCAGACAGAAATAGTAGATTGGGGGTAGCTCTGGGCAGCAGGACAGGGAAGGAACAAGGGTGACAGCATGTCATAAATGAGGTTCTGATTAATGAAACTGCCCAGAATCCCCGTTACTATTCTTAGCAATAATGGAGTTCAAATGGGCAAGGAACTGTGCTAATCACCATGTGTTCAGTATCTTGTTTAACTCTCACAAGAATCCCACCACATAGGAACCACTGTTATCCCCACATTAGTAACAAAGAAAGAGATTTAGAGGTCACACAAGGGAGTGCACACAGTAGTGGAATGCACACCTCATGCCATGCCTGGGAGACCTCAGAGCTCTGTGGTCAGCCCACCCTCTGCTGGGCACTCCCTCTAGCCACCCACCTCCCCACAGTACAACAGTCAAGACTGTGGGTGAGTTGCACCCCTCAGGTCTAGGGTATGGATAGTGTTAAGGGATTTCTGGTGGGATGTTCTCTAGTCAACAAGGGCGGTTGTCACCTTAGAAAATGGATCACTGGCTGATCCGGAGGCAGTATCACCTGCTGCAAATTGGGTGTGATGATGGCAAAACCTCTGCTTGCAGTGAACATGTGTGGGGTTCTTAACTGAGTACTGCCACTCTGTCTGTGCTGCCACTCAAAGTGCCAGTGCCAGGAGTGTGGGGATCCTAGCTGCTTTCTGCTGCCAGCCCTGCCTGACTGGCTAGTGCCTGCCTTAGGCCACCCAAAGTCATCAGAGAGTTCGGGGGCAACTTCAGAGATGTCCTTTGAGGAAAGTTCACCTTGGATGCCCTCCTCCCTCTTCAGTTTCTTAGCTGAGATGCCCCACAGACCATCTTGCTCACCCACAGCCATAAGCCCCTGTGAGGAAGTTCCTGGAGCTTCAGCATCCTCAGTCCTCATCAGAGTCTGGGGCCTTGACTCCAAACACTCAGGCATGTGATCCAACAATGCCTTGGTCCTTGATCCCATCTCTGTAGTATTTGACTTTTACTGTAGTTTTTTACCTTTCAAGTTCAATTTCAGAAAATGCAGATCAGATGGAGAAATGTAGACCTAATGCAGGTCTTCATCGTTTAGGAAAGGGTTCTGTGCAATTGAATGAGCAATTAATTACCAGCATCACAGACACCTCCTGCATAGCCTGCAGGCTTACTAATTAGGTGGTTTTTAGTAGACAAGGTGCTGGCCAGAGGCCTGGGAGCTCCTCCCACTGGTCTGAAAGCTGGAGGGTGAACTGAGCTTTGGGGCCCAAGAGGCCAAATCCTGCCAGCTAAAGCCAGACTGGGATTGGGGTGGCCCACATATGACAGGACTTTTAAGATGAGAAGGGTTTGATCTCTGGACACAGATGTTGCTTGCTTTGCATAATTATCCACTTTGGGAGAGAAGGTTAGCATTCTTGGAGGTTTCAGGACTGAAGGAACTAAACTCACTCCTTCCATCCCAGGCTCCCTTGGGTACCCTAATGCCCCACTGCAGCAGCACCAGCCAGCAGTCTACCTGGCTCATCACACAGAGTCTGACCTGCTCTCACACCAGACATTGATGGCCAGCTCATAGGTCTCCATGGCAACCTATCACATAAAAAGAAGGACATCTGTAAGCATGCATTTTTTGCCAGTCTCCTTTTTGAGTCACAATATTAGCCTTTGGAGACCTCACCATTAGCAGGAAGACCTCACCATTATATCTCTCTATTTCCTCCTGGTCCTTCACTTGATGGCTTGCCCAAATCCCTGGGCAAATGCACACTGAGCTCCCTTGAAGGCCCAGTGTCCTTCAAGGTAATGCAAGGGACCCAAAGTCTCTCAAAGCAACTCAGGAACAGCTGGTTGCCAAACAGTGGGATGGCTCAGCTATGTTCCCTGGGTGCTTTGTATTACTGACTGCAGACCTCTGTGGGGCCTGAGGCCTGGGTGGGTAACAGTAGAGTCTTAACTATTTCCAAGAGTGAGTTCTCAATAGTAGGTCTGTATTAGTTACTTTTCTGTTGCTGTGATAAAACACCATGATCAAGGAAACTTATAAACTGAAGAGTTTACTTGGCTTGTGATTCCAGCAGGATAAGAGTCCATCACGGTAGGTGAGAGAGCCAAAAAGAAAGCTGAGCTCTCATATCTTCAGGCACTCACAGGAAGCAGAACAAGATCAACTAGAAGTGGGGTAAGGCTGTGAACTCTCAAAGCCCACCCTCAGTGATGTGCTTCTTCTAATAAGGTCATCTCCTAAACCTTCCCCAAAAAGCACCACCAACTGAGCCTGAATATTCAAATAGCCTATGGGGGACATTCCTCATTCAGACCACCACAAGGTCTTAGCTCACCTGGGAAGCTCGTCTCATTTCCAGAAGTTCTGAGTTGCTAAGTCTCTGTTGGGTTCTGAAAGTTCCGGGGGCCTATGACATTCACTCCTACTTGAGATCAATTCACGGAGTCCCCAGCACATGGGCTCAGCTGTTTCAATGAAGAATAGTAAAACCATGGAAACTGGAGCAGATGGAATTTCCTTTTCCTCTCCGTGAACACTCAAAAGTAGGTGGGCCCTCGGCAGACAGGTAATGGACTTGCTGAGGTGGTCCTAGATGCAAGCTCCTTGGTCCAGGGACTCAGGCTGAATCTCCTCTTCAACCTGTGGGAAGGAGAGGCTGAGACTTATAGGAGGAGCTCTGCCCTAGCTCACAGAGATGAATCAGTGCCACTACTGCAAGGGAGGCTAGGGAAACTTGTCCCAGTGCTCATAAGCCAGTTAGCCCCAGGTTGGGCAGGAGAGTGTAGGTCCCAGGCACAATCCAGCTACTAGTGGAGGATCTTGAGAACATTGAAAAATAATGGTCATCAGGTTATACCCCAGGTTAACTGACCCAGAAACTCAGGGCTGACCCAGTGTCAGTACTTTTAAATATTTTATATATGTGAGTGTATTGCCTGCATGTATATTAAGTGTACCCATGTTGTGCAGTGCCCATGGAGGTCAGAAGAGGGCATGGGATCCCCTGGAATTGGAGTTACAAATGGTTGTTAGCCACCATGTGGGTGCTGGGAACCAAACTCAGGTCCTCTACAAAAGCAGCCAGCACTCTTAATTGCTGAGGCATTTCTCCAGCCCTGACAGTACTTTTAAAATCATACCAACAAATAACATTTTTGAGACCAGGAAGCAGCAGAGAACCACTTCCCTAGGAAGGCTAAAGGATGTTTCTGGAAAGCTGGCACAAGACACTGGGTTCTATAGGTCCTAGCTGTCTTGAATGGTTTATAGATACAAAGTGCCGAGTCCCACTGCTGGCCACACATCTGTCCAGGCCACTGTCTGGGTAGCATTTGTCCATAACCCATAATGCTTAACACCATTCAAATAAACCACCTACTTGGGGCCTGCAGTGCCCCGGGAGCCCTGCACATTCCCCCAGAAGAAGCAACACTGGAACAGCAGGTCACAGACCTCTGCATAAGCCTGTCAGGGGGCAAGGCAGGCAGTGGGACGCTCTAGGCAGGGAACTCAGAGCCCAGCTCCCAGCCATGTAGAGCACCTCTGTAAGGCCTGGAGTGATGATAGCAATAGCAAACATTTATGTGGTACTTACTGTATGTATGCCAGTCACATTTCCAGGTGCACATATACTAAACTAACTTAATCTCTACAATGTGCATGCAAGAGAGGCACAATTATTATTCCTACCTTATAAATGAATACACAGAGAGGTTAAGCAAATATCCCAAGGTCACACAGCTAATTAGTGCCCAAAGCAGGATTTGAACCTTAATTTGACTCCAAGATCCACTTTTTCATTCACTGTTAGGGCAAGTTAGTTTGCAGCTCTGTCATAGGGGTGAGATTAGTAAACGAGTGCTGCCCAGTTAAGTAAGGTTGGTGCACAGTAGACATTCTAAAGAGTGGGCTATTATTATTACATTCAAAATCTATCTGATAGTTGTCAAAATTAGAATGTCTCATTGTTCTGGGATCTAGCAGTTCCTTGCACGTGGCTGGCACACAGTGGCGATGAATACAGTGCAGAATTCTTTTCAGAGTTTCTGTGTGCGTGCCCTCCCATCCTCCCCACACTGTTGCCAAGGTGGCCAGCAGCCAAGGCTTTTCCTCTAGCTTCTGGCTGGGCAGACTCTACTGACTGTGGTCTACCCTGTGGCTGGTTTGCACTTTGACCCACTCCTGTGCTTCCTGGGAGAGTCCAAGAGGAACCTCTCCTGTTATCCCATAAGGCCAACCCTTGAGAGTTTTTTTCCCCCTTTTTCCCCCCCTGTGCTTCTGTCTAAAACTTTGCAAGATGATTTCCTTAGAGTCACCCAAAATACACTACTTATCCTGAAATAGTACTCACACTCTACTCACATTTCAGCATTTCTTTCCTCTTTTCCCTTTTCCTGGGCTGAACATTCCAAGAACCACAGCCAGTCACAGCTGGTCACAGCTTTCTTAGAGACAGCCAAGCCTGGATGCTCTTGGGGGAGTCAAGAGCAGAGAGAGATCTTTTTAGGGTCCTACTGAGGGTACAGAGCAGCCCATGGGGCAGAGATTGGGTCATTAACTAGCCCCTTCCCACTGGTCATCTGTCAAGCCTGCCTCAGGCCAAAGGGGTCCACCGTGAGGTCAAGGTCTTCACTGTAAGGTGCCCTCTGTTGTCACTCTGTGCCTTCCAGATTCCTCATCTCCAACCTATCTAAAGTGTCCCTAGTGTCAGACTGGAAAATGGCTCAGTGGTTAAAGGCGCTTACTACTCTCACAGAGGACTAGAATTTGGTTCCCAGTACCCATATAGGGCGGCTCACAACCACCTGTAACTCCAGCCTCAGGGGATTCTCTGGCCTCGGAAGGTACCTGTGTGCACACAGTCACACATATACATATAATTTTAAAAATAAAATAAATAAACTCGAAAGTCTCCTGTGGACTGCATATAACACTGAATACTACCCAACTCCCTCAGAAGAGAAAAATCATTTCCCAGTTCCCTGCCTCTGTGGGTTCCAGTTTCACCCCAGTTCGGGAGGAGCCAAGCTGAGGGGAGTCAGGAGATTCAGGGTTAAGAGGATCTCAGGGAGCCACGGAAAGACAATCAACCAAAGCTCTAACACTGTCACCTTCAACACACAGAGCAGCTTCAGGTCCCTGTAAGGACCCCAGCACGGCCTCTGTATCAAGCAATGCCAGGAGACAGCTGTGCCTTGTGCCCCGGTCATCCAGGCTTGACTGAGACACCCATGAGGTTGCAAGGTCCCCCAGACTAGGAAAGCCCCATGCAGGCAAACCTCCTACTACCCTGTCTCACTAGGCTTTGACCCTTGTGCAAAGCCCTCCCAGCTTTGCAGCCCAGCCTACCGTCTGTGTGTGAAAGGATGTGGACAAACTTGTCCCCTCCTGGATGCCCTCAGATTGACTCTAAGGGTGGCAGGGGCTTTGTGAGAGTTCCAGATACTGATAATCAAGTTCAGCCAAAATTCAGAGTTGAAGTTTTGTCTAAAGCTGGTGGTTACTTTTCCCAATTGGTCAGTTATCATGTCGCAATAGGCACACGAGTCAAGCTTATCTTCCAACAATGAGAACTTGAACTGGAACTTAACCGGCAATTTGCTGCTGGAAGGACCAAGAGATATGCGTGGCATGGGTGTGTTCTCACGTATGCCCTTGACTTGGATGAGCTCTGCCTTGAGACAGGCAAGAAATGAGTCTGCCCCAGAGAGCCCAAAAAAGAAAACTGAAATGGTGTCATTATGGGGAGACAGTCATACCCAATGGCCTGCCCCTTTTTCCTGTTCTGATCAGAGGGTTTCAGGCCTAAGTCAAGGAGAGGAGGCTCCATTCTTCCTGTTTCCAGATCTGAGGTCAGTGCAGTGGGGAAAAAATAAAAACAAACAGCATGAAATATAGACTCCTGCTTCAACTCCCGCCACATTTCCGACCCCAGTGGATTCTTTGGCTTTTCATTTTAATCCATTTATTCAGTTGTTGCTTCGTTGCTCATTAGAGTCACCTCAGGAGTTTGAAACAATGCCCAGGGTATTGAGATTCACACACGAGTTGTTTTTAAAAGCACCAGATAGCTCCAATGTGCAAACCAGTTGAGAATCAGTGATCCTGTGAGTGATCCCCCTGAGTGTGGCGCGCGCGTGTGTGTGTGTGTGTGTGTGTGTGTGTGTGTGTGTGTGTGTGTGCCTCCTGGTGTTTTCTGCTGTGGACTGAGTGAGAACAAAAGAAATCTGAGTGAAAGACAAAACTTCCTCCAGGTCATGGCCACAAGGGGAGCCAGATTCCAGCCAACACATTTAGGCTGGGTGCCTGCTTTCCTCCACTGGGAAGTTTATTTTATGACACCCTAAGACAGCAGCTGGGGATACTGATAGCCAATTAAAAAGGTGGTTTGACTTTGCAAGAAGAAAAGGAGATTTCATTCTGTGGTCACACATGGAAAATTGGGTTGTTGTACTTCAAGGAGAGAGCCTCCCACTCCCACCCCAGGCTAGTTGCCTCCCAGTTTTGTACACCCTAGAGCTGTCCCTGACCACCTCATACCCTTATCTAGCAAGCTGGTTGCCTGATGACTCCGAAGGCCAAGGAAGAAGGTGGGGTTTTTTTTTTTTTTGGTTTTGTTTTTTTGTTTTTCCCTTTCTTCTTCTTTGTGGTACTGGGGATTGAACCAAGGGCCTTCCATGCTAGGTAAGAACTCTACCACTAAACTACAGCCCTAGTCCATTCTTTTGCTTTTAATTTTGAAACAGGGTCTCACTAAGTTGCTCAGGCTGGCATTGAACTCAGTCTGTAGCCCAGGCAGTTCTTGAACTTACAATCCTCCTGCCTCTGCCTCCTAAGTAACTGGGATTACACACCTGTGCCACCAAACTCAAAATTTTTTGAAGCTACCTGAAAAATTGCATCATAATTCTAACAAATGAATAGAAAACTTTTGCCTGCCCCTCTGGGACCTTACATGCTGGAGCCCCAGTGGAATTGCTCCAAGCTCTAAGTATCACATCTGACTCTGTTCCCAATGAGCATCCAAGTGAGAGATGAACATCATCTAGGTTTTGTTAGTACCCAACATCCATACCTCATGCATACTCTCACTCAAACCTTATGGAAACACTGCTTTTTGCAAGCTGAAGGGTCCTCACCACACAGACTCATCCACGCACTGTTCTCATTAGAAATGGTCTTTTTTTTTTTTCTAAATTAGGTATGAATTTTCAATATGAATCATGTTTAACCATTCATTCATATATTTATTTCCTGAACATATACACTGTATCAGTAAATGCCATGTACTCATGTATATTGATGTTTATGATCCTGTGCAGTAGGTCAGACAGTCTATTTTATTTGTGAAGGCTGAAGTTGACAGAGCATGAGCTAATCAGCCATGATTAGTAGACAGAAAGTCAGTTGTTAGGGTTCAAACTCATTACTCTGACTCATCTCTCTTATTGTCCCCTGAAATCATCATATTTTCCCCCAAATGACATTGTTTTAGTCATTGAGGGGGACTGCTGATTATAAACTTTTATTAAGTATTGTATGGCAAAGACATGATAAAGCTAAAAGACACACCACCAACTGAAAGTAATTTCTACATGTGACAATTCATATTCATAGTGTATTAGAATGCTTATAAGTCAACAAGCTAAAATGTGTGCACATTTATTTTCTGAAGAGCCATCCCTGACCCTTAGTCTGGCTGGGCCCCATCACTTCCTTGCTTTGTTCCCTCTTTTTCCTTCCTGGTGTGTGTCCTGTCTGTATCCATAGCAGCATTGAATAAATGCTAACTCAGTGCAGTCGGACACCCACCTACTGCTACCAGTTTAGGGCTGGGCAAAATAGCAGCCTGGCAGGCACTATCTGTATTGCAGGCCTTTGGAAACTTTTCTACCACCAGATTGTGGCCTATTTCTTTAAAATAAACCTTTTCTTTGGGGATAGTTTTTTGGTTTACAGAGAAGTTACAAAGATTGTACAGAGGGTTCTCACCCAGTTTCTCCAACAAGAATGTCTGCCTTACCCTAGTTAGTTACCACACCAAGTAATTTCTTTAAAAACTTAGTGTTTTTCCTATCCTGTAGTGTGTACGTAAGCTGGGAATGCAGCCAGATGCTTGAGCCTTGAGAGCTTTGACATTGGGGCTTGTATCAACTCTTTCAAGAGTTTGCTTTTTTAGGGCACCAGAAATAATTGGGTGAACCTGCCAGATCCTATTGGGAGGATGCGTTAAGACTCCAGGATGATATGACCCTGTATGATCTGCTTTGTGTTAGACATGTCTAGGGTCCTATTCTTACAGTCATACCTGCACTATGGACTAAGACTCTTGACTTCAGTTTACAGAATACAGTGTGTATTGTTGTCTCACTCTTCCTGCCCTCTCTGGTCTTGTCCCAATAAATCTTGTTTGACAAATTCAGGCCAAGGGCAGTTGTTCTCCATAGAGATATGGTTCATTCTTTAGGATTACCCCTTTCAAAGTCCTGGGCAGAGCCAGGCGGTCTCTGCCAATCTGGGAGTAGCCCAATGCCCAGCCCACACATCTAAAATTCCTAAGTAGCCCAGCAATGCTGAGCCAGGGTTGGGAGGGGGGCAGTTCTGCCAAGAGAGTGTAAGAAGAAAGGGTGCTGTGAGGAAGGAATGGGTTGAGAGGGGACAGAGGAATCACTGGAAACTGGGCTCATTTCCTTCCACCTCCTCATTTACTTCACACTCTCTGAGCGAGAAGCCATGCTGACACACGAGTCTTCAGAGAGAAATAAGGCATTTCAGCGACTCAGAATGATACTTGGTGCCTAGCATGCCTTTGCCTGCTCCACACACATGCCCAGCAAAAGAGGCGCCTCCTGGGGCATGGCTGGCTTCACAGAGATGCCTCAGAAAGGCAAAATCCTGGCAGTTGAAAAGAACAGGGCTGATTGCTGTGCCTATATTCTAAGCATTCTCTGTAAGACATCCTGTCAGTTCACCCCAATCCCTCCAGAAGATTCCACTCAAAATAAGTGGTTGCTAAGTTCATTCAAAACAAATGTCCAGTATTCCTTAACTAGCACGGATGACCTTGACATACAATATTTACACAGTGCTATTTTTTCTTTTCCTTCTTTTTTGAAACAGAACAGAGTTGTTCATAATGCCCAGCTTTCCTGGTGTGCTCAGTGTTTTAGTTGGACTGCTCCTGGGACTTTGAGAGTTTGGGGCTCTGGCTGCCAGACTTTGTGAGCAAAGGAAGTCCAAGAGTCCCCTCCTTAGCCTGCAAAGCACACAGCCAGGAATGGATAAAGAGAGAGAGTTTTCTAAAAAAAGAGGAGAGACTAAGAACACATAGACATGTCAGAAGCAGAGGGGAACCAGTGCAAAGGTTGTGCATAGTGTTGGAGACAATTATGTATGTAACTCATCTTGAAAGACAGAATATATAGAAAGTTCTAGAAATATGGAGTCTTCCCCTCCCATTAAATATAGTTTAGAAAAAGTCCAGGTTGGTTAAAGCCTTTGTCATAATCAAGATGACTATATCTGCTATCTGTTGGAAATCCTTGTTTTTCTAAAATGAGATATGAAACAAATCCGTGTGTAGGAAAAGTCTTGGAGCATCACCTGCAAGTTGTACAGTGATTATGGAGCCCTTTCCAGATTCCTCAGGGCAGATGCAAACTGCAGTGAGTCTCCTGTCTTCTTTACTTTCCCCTTTTCCTTTATGGTCTGTGTTTCTTTTCTCCTCTCTGCAAAGCTCAGAGTTCTGTAAAAATAATTTTTAAAAAAGTGAAGAAGAAATGGTCAAGGGTCAAGGGTCAATTGGCCTGGTGGCACAGGGCTGTAATCCCAGCTACTTGGTAAATTGAAGCAAGAGGATCTCAAAAGGTTTCACTACATCCCAACAGCACTAAGCTGGACACTAAGCCTTTGACATCTGGGCTTTGGGGGACATTTTAGGTACAGACTATAGGTACTTTCAGTACAGTCTCTTGACATCCCATAGGCCCTAGGCCCTATAACAGAGACTCTCACATTGCAAAGAAAGTATTAGAGTTCATTGTTCCACACTGAAGCCCTTGGAGATCTCTGTAGATTAGCACTGTAGCCCAACAGAATTAACATGACCTGGCGGAGTCTACAAAACAAAGCAAATAGCCAAACACTGTCTGATGGCCTTCCTATGAACTACTGGGTAGGCAAACACTGTCTGATGGCATATGGACTACTGGATAGGCACACTTGGAGACAGAAAGTAGGGTGGCACCTGCTAGGGGAAAGGGAACTGAGGAGCTGAGGGATGGGGTTTCTGTTTGGGAAGATGAACATCTTATGAAGCTGGATGGCAGCAGTAGCTGTGTAACAGTGGGACTGTGCTTATTGCCCCTGAACTGTGCACTTATAAATGGCCCAAATGGCAAAGTTTAAGTTATATATATTTCACTACAACAACGATAAAGAACAACATGAAAGAGCAAAAGGTTTTTTAGTATTTGTGATTGTATAATGTGTTTAGTAAAATAAATAAAATATTAAAATATTAGTTTACATTAGCCAGAAATAGCTATAATCATGATTTTTACCTAATCTTTTCCTTCACATTTATCTATCTTTTGCTAATATAAACATAGCTTAAAATATTTGAGTACATACTCTATTAATCCATTTTTATTCTAGTAGAGGTATTTTGTTCTTTTTTTTTCTCTTTCCTAAATCTTATAGAATTAGTTTTTTTCATGTTTTCTGCTTTGCAAATAGCATTAGAGAAAGCATGCTACCTATTGTTCTGGGCTTTGCCAGCATCTGCCTACTTCTTCAGGGCCGCCTCCTTGTTGGTTTTTCATGTGTGTACGCATGTGTGTGTCTGTATGTGTATGTATGTGTGGGTGGGTGGCTCTGTCCTTTGTTCCTTTGAGGTACAGTTTGAAGCACTTAGAATTTTTCCACCTGCTGGATGGGTTTTGGCTGTGTGATTCTCAGATTTCTGCTTTGAAAGCTGTCTGTCAGGAAGCTGTGTTTGAACTCTGGCCATCCTTAAAGCCAAACCTAGTGATTTGAGCCCAGGAGGCCAGAAGGGAGTCAGGCACTGTCAGGGTCCTGTCTACACCCCTGGGGCTTGGGTCACACAGGAAGGCGAGACGTTCAGAAGGAAGTGCAGCCACCCCTTGGAGCCCAGAGAAACACAGCTGCCATGTGGGACCAGGGCCCCAGTTCTGTCCTGGCTGCTCACGCGAGACGTTCAGAAGGAAGTGCAGCCACCCCTTGGAGCCCAGAGAAACACATCTGCAGCTCAGCTGCCATGTGGGACCAGGGCCCCAGTTCTGTCCTGGCTGCTCATTACTCAGTCCACAGGCTACCTGGTCAGAAGACAACAATGGACTGGACTTCTCTGGGGCTGGTGGACAGGGTGAATGTAGCACTGGCCTTGGCTTCCAGCCTCATGTCATTTAAGCCTAAGAAATGTCAGACTCACTCTCCTGAGAGAAAGCACAGCCTCTGATCCCTCATCAGAGGTGATTTGGGGTTTTGAATGTCCTTGGGGCTTTTAGCCAGGGTGTTGCTGGCCTTTTCTCATTATGCCTGTCTCCCATCTCCTGGAGCTCATGCAGCCCCTGAGGTCACAGCTCAAATGTGACTTCTACATGCAAGTGTTGGTGACCCGGACAAGATCACACTCCTGGGTTTGCCTTCTTTTTATGATGCTTTTAACAATTTGTAATTATACTAATTTCTGTAATTGTTGATTAATGTATCATTTAATGCTTCCATTCAACAAAACATTTTAAGGGCCTATATGCACCAGGAACTGTTCTATTTTCTGGGATACAGTGGTGAACAAAACAGATTTGGCTTGTCTCCTGTGGCGTTTACAGTCCAGTGGGAAATAAACAAATGCCAATACAACTGCAGTTCACAGTGCACAGAGGAAGAGACGTTGGTGCAGAGGGCAGGGCTGGTGCAGGGACCTTAGCAGACAGTGATGCTGAGGGTCTTCTTAAAGGCCAGAGGTGGGGAGCTGCCCACAGAAGAGCCTAGAACTAGGGATGCATGAGGCAGGTGGGACACCTGCACTGTGGGAGAGTTATTGGAACTGAGAAACAGCAGCATGCAGGGATACTGGGGGTGAAGGGGGCGGGGCATCAGATGGGGAGGACAGATGGACATGACCAGCATGCGCAGAAGGAGAGTGACCATGGAGCTGAGAGATGGAATGTAATCATCGGAGTAGGTGAGGGGAAGTGTAAGGTGTTCTGGGCCTCGTGTTCCTGCAGCAGCCAGATGCAGTCGATGTAGAAACAGGTGGATGCTGAGGAATTAATTAGAAAGCTTGCAGCCAAGAAGAAACATTTGAGATAATAGAACATGTTTATAAACTGTGGGGATGACTCAAGAGAGGAAGAAAGATGGATTTACAATGCTAGAGATGGATTGGGATCTTCAACAGAGACGAACAGATGGGGAGTTTCCTCTTCAGGTTTTTAACTCTATCCTACAAAATGCAAACATACAAAAACATAGAAATAGTATAATGAAAATTCCCACCCCACCACCCCAGCTTCAGTACATGGCCAATCCCATTTCCTCTATAATCCTGCCCAATTCATCATCTTTCTGTTATTATTTTTGTTTTTACTGTTATTGGGCAGCACTGTAGACAGAACTTGGGGCTTTGTGCATGCTAAGATGAGCTCTGTCACTGTAGCTCCAGCCTCAGCACCTTATTTTAAAATAACCTAAGGGACTGAAAACTTTCAATCACAAATACTTCCATATATGACATTTAAAGTAAGAACTTGCTAAAAAATCACAACCAAACTATGAAAACATTTAAATTACAGTTCATTAACATCATTAATTTAATTAATTAATTAAACAGTGAAAAAATCTAAATGATTGCCTCTTCCATGTTTTTTAACAGCAGGCTTGTTAGGCCAAAACTCAAACCTGGTTCATATTGAATTATTTAATGGTTTTTTTTCTTTTTCTTTTTTTTTTTTTTTTTTGTCTTTTTGAGACATAGTCTCTCTGTAGCCCCTGTCCTAATAATGGGCCTTTTAAAAGGGATGGCCTTCCTCCTTTTCATTTTGTTAACATTTGTGAAGGAAGCTGGGTCTTTTGTCCTGTGGAATTTCTCACATTCTGGATTTTGCTGTTACTGGTGTCATTTGACACCTTCTTCTTACACGTCCTGGAAACTGTTACTTTATGTCTTAAAACCTTGCTCAGAATTAGGTCTGATTTCTTTTTTTAAGCACAAAAAAGTAATATACTAACTCAGTGCTCTGCCTGCCCTGTCCCTTTCTACAGTGTTGGGTTGTCCTGTTTCTTGAGATGTTAAGATTGGTCACAGGATCAAATTTTTAGTTAAGTAAACAGAACAAGTTTGTTTGGGCCATGTATTGAAAGACTGGTCCCTAGATGATTGCATTATGTTACCAGGTTCTGGAGACTCCAGTGTGTGTGTGGGGGGGTAGCTGGATGAAATTGGTCACTAAGGATGTGTCCTTTCATTATATCTTGTTCTAGGGCCCTCTCTATCTTTCTCTGCTTCCTGCCTGTCATGAGGTGTGCAGCCTCTGTCACATGCTCCTGCTCCCATGATGCTCTTCATGGAGATAAGAATCCATGAGCTAAAATAAATCTTCCCTCTCCTATGTTATTTTTCTTGAATGTTCTGTCACAATAATAAAAAACTAACCAGAAAATCAGTATCAGAGGTATCAGGGGTAGGAACATGGCTATAATGAAACCTGTGGTTCTAAGCCTTTCGGACTGGTTTGTAGGAGGATATTTGAAAAAATTGCAGATGTAGGATACAGTGTAGAGTATGATAAACACTGCTTAATGGGAAAGTATTAGCAGACCACAATGCTAATAGAAATGTGGGCAGTTAGCACTATGCTTATGAGGTATCAGATAGAAATGAAGACTCTGTAGAGAATTGAACTATAGCCATGTGGATTATATGTCAGTAAAGAACTTGTCAACATTTGTCCATGCCCTGAGACTTTGAGAGAGACTGAGTTTAAAGGTGACAGACTAATTAATCCAGTGGAGGAAATTCCAAAGCAGTCCAACATTCAAGCTGCGGCATGGTATTACTGTCTGCTTTCAGCCACGTTTATAGTGAGAAAAAATTGGAAGTAAAATGTTAAGCAGAAAGATTTGAAAAGCCTGTAATTTAGCTTTAAAAAAGGAGCACTTAAAAAGTTGTTGATGAGGAAGATGTGATAATTAAAAATATTAGCACCATTTTTTTAAAGCTATGTGCTTTGTACCAGCACAGTGAGAAAGATACCTTAAGGGCCTCTCAAGTACTGGACAGACCACACCCATCACAGGCTCAGGGTGAGATGAGAGTCCTGCTGTGCCCTGGGGAAGTGTTTTTCCATCTTTAGCCACCCAGAGGCCACTGGAGTCACAGTCCAAGGGAGCCAAGTTACTACCTGAGGTAGCAGCAGACCTTGGCAACATCCATGTGATGCTGCTTTTCCAAGCATATCAGCTGCAAGAATGACAGCATCATGGAGGACTCCACCCAGATTTCAAAGGAGAACCTGGAAAGCCAGGCAGTGTTCAGCAGCCTTAAAGTTCCTGCAGGCAGATACCAGGAGGGCACCGTGAGGCGGTATGAGAGCAAAGCTGAAGATGCAGTCGGGACCTCTGGAAATGAGAGATTTGGAGAAGGTTGAGTATCTGCAAAGGTAGCTGTATGCAGTGAACAGAAATAAGCCGAAGAAAGAGGCCATGTCCTGTGAGCAGCCCCTTGGAGCTTACCTTGTGCCGCCGTAAGTCCCAGATGTCAGACATGGAGCTGCAGAAGCTCATACTTCCCCTCCTGGGTTTCAGCTTTGTTCCCAGCCCAACGCCCCAGTTCTTCTCTTTTAGACAGTTTACTTTGTACCACTGTATTTTGTGAACATGTAACTTGCTTTTTATTTTATAGGGCTCACAGTTTGCCTTGAGGCTCAGAGAAGACTTTAAACTTGGACTTTTAAACAATGTAGGAACTGTTAAAATTGTGAAGACTTAGAGATGGACTGAATAAATTTTGCGTTATGAGGTGGATGAGAGCCTTTTTGGAAACCAGGGGCAAAATGGTTGATATGAAGTGCCCCCACTTCATGGCTTATGTATTCAAGACTTGGTTCCCAGATGACGGTGAGGTAGTTTTGGAGGTTCCAGAAACTTCAGGAGAAACTTAGCTGAGGAGGTAGTTCATTAGGACAGACCTTGATGTTCAAGAAATTTATTGTATAGCATGGTGCCTATCATTAACAGAAATGTACTGTATTATTGAAAATTACTGAGAGTAGATTTTTAAGTATTTTCACCAGAAAAAAAATGTAAGTAGCAAATGACATTGGTACAGTAGTGGCACTTTTATCTTGGGAGTAATCAACAGCTACTTAATTGGACTTAAAGCCCACTCAGTGGGGGGAAACTCATGTGTGGTCCTATAAACCTAGCCAAATACACATAGCTAGAAAGATCATAGCTCTTGGAGAGTCATAAGAACCTACAGCAATGGTGTCAGCATGCACAAGACCCATGCAAACTCCAGCAGACAAAAGCCCAGCACAGAACTGTGGAAATCGACAGCAGGTCCCAATCTTAGTTGAAGAATTATTGGCAGCTGATTACTGCTGGGTGAGGATGAGCTGATCTTAAAGGGAGGGACTCTAGATAGGCTGACTAGACCCCAGTGAACTTGAACTGAGGGACATCTGGGGACACTAACTTGACATGATAGACCTTAACACAAAAATGACGGAATGTATGAATTCAAGTGGAGAGGCTATGGGAGGCTGCCAGTGGGGAAGGGGTACAAAGATGATTAAGATGTTCTGTATGAAATACACAAAAATTCAATAAAAAATTTAAAAAAGCATGTAATGCCCAAGTTAATTAGCTCAATTTATTCATTTCACATGGTATATTGATGTTTTAATGGCATGTGGTTCATGATAAATAAGTACAATTTTATTTATTAATAAGGTAATGGAATTTGAGTAATTTAAGTGTAGAATGATGGGACTGGGGATGACGAGGGGAGAAGAATCAGTGGCTACTAGGCTGCACTTAGACAGGAGCGAGTGGTTCTGTGTGAGCTCATCACAGAACAACCACAGAGAGTGATTGTGTACCGTATAGCTCACAAAGCTAGAAGAATTTTAAATAGTTTTGTCAGAAAAAAGAAACAAATATTTGAAGAGCTACATATACTTAAGGTTATGACACAGAGTGCCTATCTATTAAAACATCACTGGTCCCTCATTCATATGTATAATCTTCATGTTTTTATGTGTCAATGAAAAATAAATAAGTAAAAATAAATGTCTAATATTTTTTAAAGTGGTCTAGGTTTGGTACTGCCAATCTGCTCCATGTATTATTTTTTGCCTAATGTAGTAAGTGTAGTAAGCATTTCCCAGGTCCATTATTTCATTGAGAAACACAAAATGATGCCACTCCAATTCTATTGTGAAATGGATTACATCCCTCCAAAATCACATTTGACTTCCAGCACCCCAGAATGCATTGTTATTCCAAAATCAGGTTGCCACAGCTAGAATTACTTAAAGTCCTTGTGGACCGGACTGGGCCTCTTATCTGATATGGTTCATGTCCTTTATAAAAGGTAGAGATTTGGGGCTGGAGAGATGGCTTAGCGGTTAAGAGCACTGACTGCTCTTGCAGAGGACCCTGGTTCAATTCCCAGCACCCACATGGCGGCTACAAACCGTCCTTAACTCCAGTTCCA